>NC_046663.1:129798413-129800068 GCF_010883055.1 Belonocnema kinseyi
GCTGTATCAATTATAATGATTTAAAGTTTATTTTAAAATATATTTTATGGAATATGATATTTTTTATGAATGTGCCAGTGAAATGGTTCTTGTCCAAGCTAAGTTTACCATCAGTAGACCTCGAAGGTGTGCTGAGAGTTGCTTACAGCGCTCCAAGTGGCTCTTGGCAAACTATATCGAATTGTGCTTTCTACGGGGAGCTGTGGGTAGAGGGGAAGTGACTTTTTTCGCCGGACGCGCCATCTATATTTATGGCGGGCAACTAAGCTCGCATCGCATCTAGGTTTATAATATCTTTGGCAAAACGCAAGGCAATTCTGCAATCATGGGACGCCACCCTCAAACTGCCTTTGGCTGATACATATAATAATATTCTCATCGTATAACTGCATTTCACTTACACGTACTGTCGATCGGAAAAAAGTAACACCGGGCACATAAGATTCTCGTTCTCTTCGGAGTATAGGATCACTGAGCACTTTGAACGTAGATCCTTTTCCTTTAAATTTGTTACTCTTTCCTTCACACTTCGGAAGTGAAGACGCAAACGGCAGTTTCCTACAGATTGCACATCTGCAGTGGATCTCATCAATATTATTGTGTCAGTGTCACTTCCCCTGTGAGACTAAAAAACTTGTTTACATTTTCAAATTTTTTACTATTCGACTAGTGCGCCATGTCGCGTGGTGGCAAAATTACGAAATTTTGGTTTAAGCGAGGTATCACTTCTATAATAAATTCTATAACTTCTAGGTATAAATTCTATAAAATCAATAAAACTCTCCTCTACAATTACTTTTTTTCATCTACATGAAGGTAACGAATAATTTTAGACATTGTTCTTTTCTTGAGACATCTGGTGTGCAATCGAATAAAATAGAAAAATATTAATCATGTTTTATTTGATCAATTATCATGCACTTTTGAAACCTTATTCCCTAATAATTTAATTATTTCATTTTGAATTTACGGCGAAAAATAAGATACGGAACACTTTTATGTGACTATTAACCCATTAAAGACCAAATCTATCAATTTTATAACATGAGTTTGACCGCAAAATTTATGGGTATAACAAAACAATAAATAGATCAAAAGTATTATTCCTTATGTTTTTTGGTGAGCTAAATTCGAATCCGTTGTCAAAATTCGAATATTTTGACTTCAAAATTAAATATGGCGATTTTTGCATACAAAAATTGTGAAAAATGTTTTATTTCTATCATTTTTTTTCAGGCTTAAAACGCGTTAATATATTAAAATTTCTTCAACTATCGGTGCACAAAATTCTTAAACTTTAACAGAAAATTTTTATGTATATGTTTTTTCTTCCAAAATGGAGGGCAAAATGCAGAAATGTCCCAAAAACTGTTTTTTTCATCATCGTTGTTTTTCTCAAAAACTTTAAGGTTTAAAAAAAAGTTCCATAGATTAAAAATGTCTTGAAATTAACCATGGAACATTATGAATTTTTTCAGATTTTTTAGAGAACATTTTTGATTCTTCAAAAAATAAAAAATTTGAAATTTGCAAACAATTTTTTCAAAAAATCGGAAAAATTCAAGAATATTCTTTGACTAATTCTAAGACATATTCTAAGTCAAAGAATATTCTTGAATTTTTTCAGATCAAAAAAATTTTTTTTTTTCAAATTT
>NC_046663.1:129800168-129804355 GCF_010883055.1 Belonocnema kinseyi
AAGAATTTTGTGCCCCGATGGTTGAAGAAATTTTAAGATATTAAAGCATTTTGTGTCTGAAAAAAATTATAAAATTAAAAAATCAAATATTTTTCACTATTTTTGTATACAAAAATCGCCATATTTAATTTTAAAGTCAAAATATTCAAATTTTGACCACGAATTCGAATTTAGCTCACCCAAAAACATAAGGAACAATACTTTTGATCTATTTATTGTTTTCTTTATACTTAATGTTCCGGGAACGTGCCTGGAACGTCCTGCGGGAAGCTTCGGAATGTTTCAGTGGAACGATCCAGGAACGTTCCCTGAGTGTGTAAGATGTCCGCAGCTTGGGAACGTTCTACTAGGACCTTTAGGGAACCTTCAATTATTGCTATTTTTAATAAAAATGATTTAGTAAGCCGTAAAAGATAGGTAAAAATAGGTATCATTTTTTAGTTTTGAGTACCGTATATACTATCCTAATAGTACGAAACGTTCCGGGAACGTGCCCTGAGCGTGTCAAATGTCCGCCGCTTGGCGGGCCCTGTGGGGAACCTACCATTATTGTTATTTTTAATAACAATTATGTCGTAAACCGTAAGAGATAGGTAAAAATAGATGTCATTTTTGAGTTTTGAGAACCGTATATACTACATTGTAATATTATATCTATATCATAAACTGACATTAATTTTGACCTATCACTTACGGTTTATCGGATATTCATTGATAATAATAACAATAACGATAACTTATTCTTTGAACGTTCCAGTGGAATGTTCCTGGAACGTCCCACTGGAATATTCCCAAGTGGCGGACATTTTACACGTTCAGGGAACGTTCCTGGAATGTTCCGAAGGTTCCCGCGGAACGTTCCAGGCACGTTCCGTTTATTAGGGTAATGACTAGCAAATTAAATTTTAAATTCAAGAAAATACGTGCCTGAGGACTTCTCATTTGTTTGTTTGAACCTCTAAGTGCAAGATCGTTCGATGCACAAAATAAAATTGCGTCAACAATGATTTTTTAAAATTAACGCCACTTATTTTTTTCTTCTTCAAATTGACTAGTAACTTAATCATCAATTAAAGTTTTATCTTGAATACTTTCCTCCAGAAGCCTCCATTTAATATAGTTGTTACGGTGGGCAGTAGAATTTTGATGATCTGGCAATGTAGCACTTTAATGTTTCCAGTCATTAAATCCCTCTGTCGATTCCGCTAAGGCCATAGTAGCACGGATCATTCCAGGAACGTTCCGCGGGAATATTTGGAACGTTCCCTGAGCGTGTAAAATGTCCGCCACTTGGGAACGTTTCAGGTACATTCCACTGGAACGTTCAAAGAATAAATTGTTATTAGATAGATAAAGTTTTATTTTTCGGCTTGCTGGCCTTAAAAAATTGACTTGCTTACATTTCCATTTTTTACAGAATTTTCTTACAACCACGTTTTACAAAGTACCATCCATCCACACCTTATAACTAATCCGCTCGCTCCTATAGCCTCCATGCTTATCCCCCTCCTTTCTACCTCTTCAAATTCCTCCAAACAATGCTCCGATTTCCCTCCCCTCCTCTCACCCTATCTTTCGTCTCCTTATATACCTCCCTTACCCTCTCGATCAGGCCCCTCTTTACTTCCCTCTCCTCCATTGCCTCCCACAATCTCCCCCTATCCACTGACGGGAACCCGCTCTTTAGATCTACAAAAAACGCTTACACTTTGCACCCTTTTTGGTTAATTCTCTATCCACCACGTGTTGCAAGACGTAAATATTTTCAATAGTGCTCCTTCTCTCTCTAAAGCCCGCCTGCGTCTCCGGCAATATTCCTTTCCCCCCAACATACTTTCGCAGCCTATCTGCTAACACCATCGCGTATATTTTGTACGCAGTATTCATGAGCGTAATTCCTCTATAATTTTCCTGCCTCTTCCTATCCTCTTTCTTAAACAGTGGTACGATCAACCCCTCTCTCCAGATACAGTATTACAGTGTAGTATATACGGTACTCAAAACTCAAAAATGACATGTATTTTTACCTATCTCTTATGGTTTACGAGATAATTGTTATTAAAAATAATAATAATGGAAGGTACCCCTCAGGTCCCAGCGGAACGCTCCTGGAACGTTCCCAAGCGGCGGACATTTTGCGCGCTCAGGGCACTTCCTGGAACGTTCCACTGGAGCGTTCCGAACACGTTCCCGGAACGTTTCATGCTATTGGGGAGGGGATTACGGCTGTGAAACGATTTGATCAATTTTGACCAAGAGCACATTCATTGTGATGCAAGCAGTTGTATTTGAAACAAATGAAGATTCAAGAAAAAAGGTATCAACATTATAATTGTCAATGATTGTAGAGTTTCCAATTGGAAATTGTCACCATGAAATTAAAATAATGAAATGAAAATAAAAAAATGAAATGAATGAATGAAATGAATAAGAAAATGAAAATAAAATAAATGGAAATAACATACTTTTCCGATTCAACAGTTTCCAATTCTGGGCGCAGTATCTTTCTTTCAGTATTTTTTGTCGTACAGTCGGAGAAGAGAGAAAAAAGGTATACCCAGAAATTGAACAGATTAACCGATTTTCTTCTATCTTCTTTTTAATCGTCTCGTCGTCATGTAATAAACCGAATGCAGAATATTGAAATTAAATTACTAGATATTTAATCATTTTTTATTTCTTTAAACCGGCTGTAATCTCTAACAATAGTAAATTTGAGTGATGCATGACAGGCACTCAATCTCAATCCTAGGCTCGATCGGAACTTTCACGATGTTTAAAGTATCGTCGAAAAAATAACACTCTAGACCACCTGCAGTTTCATAGCAAGGCAACTTTTAAAATGTCAATTGGACTGTTAGAAATTCCACAATTTCAATATTAATTTAAAAGTTCAAAGTTATAAATAGGAGAACTTTTATAATTTAATGCTTTCCGTAAAACTTCAGAATTCTAAAATTGAAACCATTAAAAATGAAGAAATTATTTCATTTTGACATATCAATTTTTTTAATTGAGCTTTCAACGTCAAACTTGTTTGAAAATTTGTCTAACCCAAAATTTTCCAATTAAAAGTACATACGTTAAATTTTGAACGTTTCTGTTTTTTATTTGTTGATATGAGACGATTTTTTCTAATCAATGTTTACGGTGAAACATAATTTTTTTTACTTTCATAAAAATGAATAATGTAATTAATTTGTAATTAAAAAATGGATCTTCTTGGTTAAGAAATTATTTTTCGTTGAATATATTCATCTTTTTATTTAAAAATTCAATTATGTGGTTGAATGTTGAACTCTTGTTAAAATAAATTCGGTTTTGTAAAGATTCATGTGTTTAGCTTAAGAAATAAGGTAAGAAATAAACATGGTAGAATATAAAAATGTTGGGTATCAAGTAAACTTTATTGTTGAAAATTCATACGTTTGGTTCATAATTTAACTATTTTGGTAGAAAATTCAACTATTTATTTACTAATAAACCTATTCATTGGAAAATTTAACTACTTGCTAGAAAATTAACTTTTTTATTAAAATGATACAATTTTCTGATTGAAAATTCAACCCTATTGAAGATAATTCGCCTTTTTTCTTCACAGTTTTCACAATTTTGTTGAAAAAGTATCTATTTTGGTGCACATTCGTATTTTTTAAAAATGAAAATTAATCTTCTTTACAAAAAATTTTACTATTCCATTTTCGGTTGAAAACTTATCCTTTTTTTTAACATATCAACTTTTTGGTTGAACATTCAACTATTTGATTGAATATGAGGCTGTTTTGTTGAAAATTCATGTTTTGAGCTTCATCCCTTCAGTTGATATTAATTAATCTCTTCGGTTAAAAATGTAACTATCTTGTTTGACATAAAATAGTGCATCAATCCTGAGCAACAGCACATTCATTGTGTGATAAGCAGCTTTATTTAAAACAAAGGTTCAAGAAAAAAAGGGTTTTCGGTTGAAAATTATGGAAAAGGAATTTCAGAAGAAAAGGCTGCGAATTGCATACTCTTCAAGTGTAATCTTAAAAATGAAATAACTTGCAGTTCCACATTTTTCCGATTCAAAAATACGTAGCATCTTTCTTCCATTTTTTGTCGTAGAATCTGAGAAAAGAGTCACGAAAACACTCAACATAAATTGAACGGAACCGATTTTCTTCTTTCTTTTTTTAATTGTTTCG
>NC_046663.1:129804455-129805817 GCF_010883055.1 Belonocnema kinseyi
AAACTCTGTAAAATTGAACAATTTTAAATACAATCGACTTGAAATTTTTGGTCATTTTTACTTCAAATACCTTTAATTTCAAAGCTTTTAAAAATAGACTGTATAAAGCATTAGTTCTACATTGTTTTTGTTTTAGGCATCGAGGACAATAAATAGCAATATTTGAATGTCAAATTCCAATATCACATAAATAAGCCATCATTAAACAAATAAATATCAATAAAAGTTGAACAAAATAGCATTTGAGGGCGTGTGATATTTCGTCGCGTGGTCCATCGGGTATAGTTCCCCCGGTTTTTTCCATATAAATGAAAATGTTTAAAAACTGAATTCGGAGATGCTATAAAATATCGGAATGGACGTCCCTGAAATCTTCTTGAGGGATAATGACCAAAAAAATGTTATTGTGCTAAATAAAAATTGGAGGCATGTGCATTATTTTGAAGTTAGGGTTATTTTTCAGCTCGCTGTCATTCCGAGGATGTACTTCACTGTCGTACCGATGCTGTCTATATTACTACTGATCTTAAGGACGACGAAATATGTAAACATACCTCATTTAAGGCTTAACTTTAATAGGGCTCAAAAAGCGCAAGTTCAAACGTTTGTCTGGTCCTAAATTTTTGCAATTTTAAGTAAAAATTTTTTAAAATAATTTTTTCCTTCAATTTGTCAGCTCTATGGATCCGAATGTTGAACCTTGGATTTATACATTATTTTATCCTTATGGCACACAAGGTTGGAATGCCAGCACATCATGTGTTAAGAGGGCTGTGTACATGGGCTTTTGGAGACATGTCGTCTAGGTGTAATTTCTCTGAAAGTATTGTAAATATGACTTATGTGGATGTCTGGGTTAGGAAAATTACAAGCTATAGATATGTGTAATCAAAAGTTAAATAATGCTTATTATATTAAAAATATGATTGGTCAAAGTTACTCTACCCATGAAGGCCAATTTCTCGGCTTGTAATGATTATGTCGAAAATTGTATGTCGCATAAACGTAGATAAAGTCTTTCTGAAAAGATTAACATGTATAAAAGAATTATTGCTTTGAAATAAATACTAAAAAAACCTCACCCTAGAAAGTTGCAGGGCCCGTAAGGTCACTAATACCTACGCAAACTGGAATTCACATCTGGCACCATTCTTAAGAAAACCTTCTTGGATTCATTTCTGAATTTTCTCTTTGGCACCAATGAAATGAACGAAATTTTAAAGTTCCCAAACAATATGTTATAAATACTACTCTGACGCTCAACGGACTTGGGCGTTTCTTGAAATTCTGATTCGAATAATATATACTTTTAGGAGTCACCTTTCGCATGAAAAATTGAATGTAATAATTCTTCTAAATTAG
>NC_046663.1:129805917-129808288 GCF_010883055.1 Belonocnema kinseyi
TTTCCTCTTTACTTTGTTTCCCCTTTGCCGCTTGGAAACCCCTCTGATTTATTTCTAGACTCTTTTTCGTCTCCCTTCCCCCTACCTTTCTCAAGACTTTTTTTTTCCTTAATTCTTCTAATTCTTCATCCCAGCATAATTCCTATCCATTTATCCATAACCTGTCTCTCCCTATCCATACCATATGGCCCTTTTTCCTCTCTACCCAAGCCCTCTGCTCTATTTGTCATCTCCCTTTCCTCTCCCTCCATGTCAGATCTTCTTCAATTCTTTCCCTTCTTCCTCTCAATAATTTTTTTCCATCCATAATTTTCTTTTTCTCCTCCTCACTCTCCACTTTTACTAGAAACATTCCTTCTTTTCCTTTATTTTGTCCCTCCTATTCTCTTGACTCCTTCTACCCTACCTGCACTCTAATATCTCGACAAAGATTTGTTATTTCCACTTCTCCTGTTTCACTCTCCACTTTTAATCTCTTGTTTCCTCTCTAAAGCCTTTAATGAGAGCTTCCAATTTTTCAAACATCTCCCCCCCCCCCCCCCCTCTCTGGTGTTTTCCTTTTAATTCTAACTCTCTTGTTCTCCTGGTCCTTTTCTACCTCATCTTTCCCAGCCACTCTTTTCCTTTTTTCCTCCCCTTCACTGCTAGTCGGGCTTGCCCTTTTTTGCCATTCGTCCAAACTTTTATTCGAACCCGCGTTGCCTAGCTTGTTAAGGCGCTGTAAATTTGAGGGCCTTCCCCGTTGCTGCCCGTACCTGAATCCGCTATCCTCCCCACCCGGGTCGACTTCTCGGCACTTTCATCACCGCTGCTGTCACTGCGATCAACGTCACCCATCCCCCCACTTTCAATGCTTTTAGCAACGTCAGCTGTTGCAGCCACTACGGTTTTCTGCTCTGTGCGATCGTCCAGTAACTGTTGCCCTCTGGCGCCAGTTTGTGGACTTCCCGTCGTCGGCATCCTACCTTACCTAAAGCTCTGTGACGTTTCCCGCTTTTATTTCCTACCTCTTGCCCCACTGACCAAGCAACTATTTTTTCACTTCTAACCTCAAAAACTTCACACGCTTCAAATTTTCACTTCAAACCACTCACTTTCACCCTTCACACCTTTGCCTTCACTCACCCTTCTTCCTTTACACTCGATCTCCGCACTTTCTGCCTTTTCTGCATCCACTCACCCTTATTTCCTCCACCAAAGCCAAAAATACACCACTTGACAAAAAGAGTTCTTTCGCGGTCGGTACCGGAAACGGAAGACAATAGTTTAATAAGTTAAATTTTTCAAAAATAAATTTATTTAAAAAAATAAAATATTTAACAAACTTAAATAATTGTTCAACAAATAAAAGGGGTTGAAAAATAACATCGTTTAAGAAATTGAATTTTAGAAAAAAAACATAGATTTGAGAATATAATTTAAACAAATGATAGAATTTAAAAAATGATAAAATCGCTAACAAAAAGTAATTAATTAAAAAATAAAATTCTGAATGTTATTAATTTTATATTTTTCAATATTTATGCCAATATCAAAAAATTTCTATTCAATTATAATTGTATTTAAACATTAATTATTCACAAATTTACCTATTTATTAATAAATCATATATTATTAATTGATTAATAAATTACTTCAATATTGTTTCATAATCAAATAATAATGTATATTATATAGTTGTGTTTTAGACGCGTATAATATAATTTGGAATTAGCGAGAAATTGCTAAATTACTATAAAGTAGCTTTTATTCTGATTTCAAAAACAGAATCTCAGATATTAAAATCATATTGCATAGACAGAGAGTAAAAGTCCACAGAGCTGAAAATAGGTTCAAAACCTAACTCTTTCGGATGACAGTTCGCTCTCTTCGAGATCGTTTGAAAGTATCTTCGGTTAAGTTTCCATCGGGAGCAAAATCTACCAGAATTCTGGAGGTTTCGATCTTTCAAAGATGGAAACCCGTGTACTTTGTTTTGGTCAGTATACAAAATAAAGGACCGATCCTCTGTACCTGTTTTTCTCGGGATTCAAACTTAACCAGATGCTGTCGCAACCCATCCGTTTCTGAGTGATTGAGAAGGAGACAAAGTCCACTCGGGATGGGATCACTTTCTTCCTGCAGTAAATATTTTCGGATCTTGAGAAGCAGTGATCCCCGATCTGAAACGAGACGTGGTCAAATACTATGACACGTCTATGTGCGTGTGAATATGGTAGGAGACGATATGATTGCCTGGGTTGCGTGCGCAACCCATTTCTCCTCTTCCGA
This sequence comes from Belonocnema kinseyi, assembly GCF_010883055.1. NCBI lineage: Eukaryota > Metazoa > Arthropoda > Insecta > Hymenoptera > Cynipidae > Belonocnema > Belonocnema kinseyi. The sequence continues at coordinate 129,808,189 of NC_046663.1, forward strand.
ATTTGAAAACTCGAAGGTGCACGATTGCCGGTCGGAACACTTCGGCGGTTCTATTTATATCTCTATCTGCTTTAAAATAAAATGAAGAGATTGGGATTTT
>NC_046663.1:129808388-129814623 GCF_010883055.1 Belonocnema kinseyi
AGATGATGAGAAGGGGATGAACCTAATGATGAGAATCTTCGAAGAGTATGTGGGAACAAAAGAGCTGACGGTGAACGTAGATAAGACAAAGGTTATGTGTTTCAGAAATAGAAAAAGCAAAATAAATTACGTTTGGAAGATGAACGGACAAAAAGTCAAAATTGTGGAGGAGTTCTGTTACCTATATTTTTGGTTTGAGGCAGAAGGGGGAAACGAGCTGCAGATGAGGAAAAGAATTGAATGTGCGAGTAAAGTAATGGGCCAAGTATGGGGTATAGGAAAGGGAAGGTTCAAGAACGATTGGAGAATGAGGGTCTGGTTGTTTGACGCGTTGGTGTGGGCGGTATTGTGTTATGATGTGGAGATCTGGGGATGGAAGTAACATAGGAAAGTAGAGAGCATGCGTGAGCGATTCCTGAGGTGGATAATGGGGGTTAGCTGGAGTTGCCCAGGATATATGTTAAAAGAAGAGTTAGGAAGAGAAAATATGGTTACTAGACAAATTAAGAGAGCATGGAGGTTTGAAGAGAAGCTAAAAAGGGGAGAGGGAAGTAAAATTGCACAAGCATGTCTCGGCGAAATTCGGAACAATGAAGCGAGAGGTAATGTGGGAAATTCAAAATGGGAGGAAGAAAGGAGAAAAATGAGAAGGGTGTGTAATATTCGAGAAGGGGTTATGGAGTGGCAGGTCATAGAGTTAAAGCTATTGGTTAAACAAGGAGAAGAGAGATGGGCAAAGATTATAGATTCGAAGTACAATAGATGATATATGATGGTCAAAGGGTTAACGGAACCAGAATATCTGCAAAAAATAAAAAAGGAAGAAAAATGGAGTCGGGTTGTACGGTTCAGAATGGGAGAAGGAGTGAGAGCATGCAGATATTGGATGAATGAAGACGAGAATTTATGCAGAGTATGTGGATACGAAATAAAGTCATGGGCACATGTATTAGAGAGAGGTACAGGAGAGGAAGAGGGACAGTTGAGTGTGGATGAGTGTGTAAGATGGATCTTGGATGGTAGTGGACAGGGAGTGATGTGGATGAAGAAATTGGAAGAAGTGAGGGAAAGGAAGGGAGTAGGGCAGAGCCAAACGGGTGATCCTGAAAAGGGAATGTAAAAGACGAAAATTGTTTTCAATATCGTGGAAAATGAATTTTTTATGGTAAGAGGAGACGGAAGCCCTGGAAGCTCGCTCATTTTAGGAATTAATATCTCTACTGTTACTATTGTTTATCCTGCGTAATGCGAAAGAGTAGAATATAAGTAGTAGTTAAGTTAAACTAAGGATGGAATTGTAAATATATGTACAGGGAGCGGAGGCCCTCAAACCCGTAAAAGGGAGAGATTAAATACATACATAAATCTGAATTTATGAAAAAAATGCATTAGTCAACAATAATTCCAACTAGTGACTGTTTATCAAAATTCGAAAAAATATTGCATGTGGTGACATCCAGTAAAGTTTCGTTTCCCAAAGATTCATCAGAAGCGACACATTCTGACTCACTAAGAGATCGATCTCTTGAGAAACAGCAAAGGGGTTTTACTCTTAGGATTCAAATCCCTAGAAGATTCAAATCCTATAGAGAGTCAGCAAGTTCGATCTTTCCAGTCTTTCGATCTTCTATTGATTCCATCCATACCGGAGTGGGGGCAGAGATCGTTCAGTGAAGAATTACTCTTCTCAGGATTCGTTCCAGGCACCAACGTGCCTGCTTGAATCTTTTCCCCAAATGTTTGCGGAGGGATGACTCCGGCCATGAGAGATTGGGTGACGCCTCTTTCAAGCTACAGTTATCCCACAGAATATATCCCCTAAAGAGCGCGTTTACAGCATCACTTTCGGCTCACTCGGGATTCACTCTCAGTCCCTGATATAAACTTCATAACTAGCCCATTCGCAACATTGCAAATTGCTTGTAGGGTTTGACGACAGCATGGTCGGTATCTCTCCAAAATAGTTATTAAAAAAAAACTTTTTTCACTATTCTAATTCTTTAGGACCAGAGACAAATTCTTGCATGCCTTCTCTTTATCATGCCAAACTTTTAACGCGATATCACATTCCGTGTGGACGTAAGTTGGGAAAGAAAACTTCCACTGGTATTTTCTTCAAAAAAAAATTTTTCTCAAAATTTCCACCGGAACAAAGCAGAGACATGGACTTTATTACCTCCTCTTTCATTTTCCAAACTGTCAAAGCGATACTTAATTTCGTTTAGACGTAAGTTAGGAAAGAAAAATTGAAGACCAGGTTTGGTCACGTGACCCTCTCGTCACATGGCCTTAAAGCCATTTAAATATGTCATCTGAATTTTTGAATAGAAAGTGTTCGATAATTTTAGATTGAAACCTTTCAAATTATTTAGTTACAAATTAAAATCGTACAACTTCAAGTTTTATTTATTTTTTGATCATTTGTCTTCCCCCACAAATTAGTATTTTTTTGTAAGAAAATAGCACCTAATTTTTGTAAAAAATAACAAATGTATATTAAAGGTTCCCTTAAGGTCATTTTTGTTCAAAAAGCTTGTTCCTGAATAAATTAACTCTTATTGTTGCCGATTTCTTTCTGTCACTCAGGGATTGTGTTTTTCATAGAAAACATTGAAATGTGGGTTTTTCACATTTATACAATTATAATTGAAGGTCACTCGGGGTAATTTCCTGTAAAAAATTTTGATTTACAAAGAATATTTGTCAACCAATAGAATGGATTTCTTCACCCGAGATACAAACGTAAATTGTACTATAGTAAAAACAACTGGCAAAATTTAGACGAAAGCCAAATTTGGTAAACAAAAACGAAGCTTTGTCGACCTATAAATACTAATTTTATTCCCTGAAAGATTTTTTAAGAATCTCTTCGAAACACTTTTATTGCAACAATTTAATTGAAGAAAAATATTTGTTATAAAAATAAAAATAGTACAATTTTTACATACAATTCTTAAAATAAAAAATCTGTGTGTCAAAGCACAATCTAATGCAACTATTCTTTCGAAAGTTATCCGATATACAGACAACCACAAATACAATAACATGGACGACGTAGACGCCAGAGAGACAAACAGATGCCAATGTAAAAATTTTTTTTTCTGATTCAAGGAGCCTCAAAACGTCGAAATTTCATGAAATTCGTGAAAGTCATTTTTCGCATAAAACTCTTCTCATTATAGATGAGAATGTGATAAAATAATCATGGGCCCTTGAAAAAGTAGCGTTTTTCGCCTCTTGACTTTTTTCCGTATCAAGCTTTTTTCGCTTCAAATGTCCACTTTCGTTTGGTTTTTTGGATTTTGAAAATCCTTTAACCTTGGTAAGTTTGATTTTATCAAAAAAAGTTGACAGGATAAATTGTTCATATATTTTTGAACCATAAATGGCTGTGGATAGAATTTTCAAATTTTGAACTCGATCTTTCTTTTTGGTCCCTCAAACAGTGTGCCAAAGCCCAATCCAATCAGACCAGTCTTTCGAAAGTTATCCGGTATACAGACAACAACAACAACAACAACGACGACGCCGGACAGACAAACAGAACCCGACGTAAAAACTTGTTTTTCTTACTCAAGGGGCCTCAAAACGTCGACATTTGATAAAATCCGAAAAAGTAATTTTTCATTAAAAAACTAATACCTTCTTATTTTGAATGAGAATGTTAAAATTATCAACAAGATTTGTGAAAAATTTTTCAAAGAATAAAATGATTGTCCCGTATGTTACAACCGAAAAATTACAATTTCAAAAAAATGAAAGTTGTTCTAAATATTGATCTAGACTCGCGACCGGGACAAATCAGGAAATAGAAAGTAAATTTGAAAATTGAACTGCAGTTCGAGTATTAAAAATTTAACAGTGAGTGATTTTACAAGGTGATTCTAGATCTGTTCAAAATGATGTAATTTGCATGTTTTAACTTTACAATTTGAACTAATTTAATTCGAAAACCTTAGTAGTGAGACAAGTGTAAACGTTCGAAGTATTATTTCAGTATAAAATATTCCATTTTTAATCTATTTGGTTTGGAAATTAAAAAAAGAAACAATTTTCAATAGTAAACAATTTGAAAATGAATTGTCACAATTTCAGACTGACAAATTTAAACTTGGAATTTTAAGATTATAGTTGTTTTATTTTTTATTTGTATTTCGAATGTAAAAGTATTTCATTTTGATTCTTAAAGAACTGTTGAATAAACATTAATTTAAAACAAAATCAAATAAGCTGGAGGTTTCTGAATGTTTCAAAGAAAAGAACAAAATTTGGAGCTTCTCAAGAATTTTGAAATACAGTGAAACACTTCAATAGCCCTCCCTTATATAGCCATTCCGAGAATTTAAGCCGTGCCGTAGGTAACAGAAACTGCAAAGGGGCCGCGGGGTCTGCGGCTGTCGCTCAGACGAGTAGTCAAGCGTGAACAAACAAAAGCGGAGCGGGCTACAATGAGTTAATTCACCCTCAAGCTCAGCCCCAAAATTGGCGGTATAAAAGAGTTTAACTGTATTAGGAAAACAATAAAAATTTCTGGGTAGATTTAAAATGGGTTTTTATTTCGAAAAAGTACATAACTCAAAGAGAATGTTTAAAAATATTTCAAAACATTTCAAAAGATTAACAATATTAGAAAAAATCTGGACGCTCTTAAAACAATTTTGTGTGCAGGATTTTACAAAAATGTTAGGAAAAATGGGAATCAGTCTAAAAAATTTTTTAAAATAATTTAAAAAGATTTGAAATAATTTAAAAGAGAATATATACTTTTAATGTTTTTGAAATGTTTTGAAATGTTGACTTTTCATTTTGAAAAATTACATAATTTTAAGAGGAGGTATAAAAATATGGGACCACTGACAAAAATTCCGAAAGGGATGAATGAAAAATCCCAAGAAAATGAAATCTCCGACACATAATACAATTTTTGAAACAAACTTTGCAGGATTCAATTCAACGATTTATATCAAAATTTATTTTTTATTATTTTTTTCTTTTTTATTAATAAAAAATTCGATTTTTCAGAACTTTTTTATGTTTTCTTTAAATACTACGCACATTTTCAAACAAATTTTTTCATCCAGAAATATATATTCGATTATTGTATTTTCAATAAATAAATAATATTTAATAAACAATTTTTTTAATTGTTTAAATTCAGGAATTTTCTAGTTCGGATATTTTATGATTCAGGCATTTTCTTTTGGGATTTTTAAAATTCGGTAATATCTTATTGTCTGGAATTTTATTTATTATATTTTTCGTGAATTTTCCAATTCCAATTTTATATTTCGGGACTTTTATAATTTCGGGAATTTCATTATTGATTATTTTTCAATGTACGAATTTCACAGTGTCAGGAATTTTATTTTTCGGGATTTTTAAGTCGCTTTTTCCGAAAAATAAAATTCCCACATCACTGTAAAAATTCCGAAATTTTAACATTGTAATGTTATAATTTCGGAATTTTTACAGTGATGTGGGAATTTTATTTTTAATTTTCCAATTCGGGACTTTTATATTTCGACAATGCATTGTCGAAATATAAAAGTCCCGAACTGGAAAATTCTCGACAATTTACAATCTTATCGAATTTAAGAATTGCCCACAGAAAATTTCCGAATTATACAATATCCGGGCTAGACAACTCCCTAATTTGAACAATTAAAAAATAGTTAAAAAATTTTTTTAAATAGAATAATAAAATATTTTTACCGAGGAAAAAACTTTTTTAATGTTTAAAGTTTCTAAAAATTATTGTTTGAATTAAAAATAACAGTAATTGAACAAATGTATTTTTGGATAAAAAAAGTTGTTTGAAAATATCCATTTTATTTTTGTACATTACAGAAAACGCTCGCAAAAATAAAATTATTATTTAAAAAAATAAAAATATTACATTTTTATACAATTATTGTTATTTTAAATTAAAACAATAATTTAAAAAAATTAAACATTAAACCAAATTTCTATGATAAAAATATTTGATTATTGTATTTTTAATAAATAAATAATATTGACCACATAACTCTTTTCTCAATTTCTGCAATGCGGGAATTTTCTAGTTTGTATATTTTATTATTAGACAGCATTCGGCCTGGAGTTTTATTATTCGGGAATTTTCAAATTCGATAAGTGTGAAAATATACAGTGTCGAAAATATATCAAAAATCTAAAAAGATTTATAAAATTATAAAAAAATCTTGAAGATTTTGAGGCATTTAAAACTCTTGAAAAA
>NC_046663.1:129814723-129817119 GCF_010883055.1 Belonocnema kinseyi
TATTATATATATATTTTTATATTTATATATTATTAATGATAATATTATAGTTATGTGATATAATAATAGTCTTCTTTAAATCTGATCCGCATTTGAAAGAAATTGGTGATATTGGAATTCATCTCGTTTGGATAAAAACTCAATTATTTGATTGAAAAATTACTTATTTTGTTGAAAATGTAACTATTTTGTAAAAAAGTCCTCTTTTATATCAAAAGTTTACCTACTTTGTTAAAATTTTTATTTCTTTCATTTGAAGGTTCATCTCTTTCGTTGAAAATACATTTTTGAAACTGACATTTAATCTATACCATTTTTGTTTAAAAAATCATGTATTTTTTTATCAATTCGTCTTTCTTTCTATAAATTAAATTGCTTTATGGAAAATTCATACTTTTTGATTAAAAATTACATTTTTCAGTTGAATTATCAACTGTGAATATTTTTTGGTTGCAACGTCGTTTTGTTGTAAATCCAACTATATTGTTAAAAATTAAAATCATAATTTTTGGGTGGAAAATTCGATTATTCACTTAAAGTTGAATTACTTAGTAAAAAATTAATTTTTCTTTTTAAAGATTCATAATTATAGTTGAAAATTCAACTATTTGCCTTTAAATTAGGTTAAAAATTCAGCTTTTTTGTAGATAATACTCTTTTTGACTTTAAAATTTAAAAATTTATTAAAATTAAATTGACCTTTTTTAGTAAACATTTAATCCTTTTGGTTGAAAATGTATCATTTTTAGTCAAAAATTGAATTGTTTGGTTAAAATATAAACTGTACATCTTCTTGGGTTTAAAAGTCGATTATTTCACTAAGAGTTGAACTACTTTGTAAAAAAATACGTTTTTCTTTACAAGGTTTTATAATTATGGTTGAAAATTTAACTATTTGGTTGAAAGTTTAACTCTTTGATTGAAAACTCATATTTTTCGCTTAAGAAATTCAACTTTTTGTAGATAATTCGTCTTTATGACTTTAAAATTAAATAATTTTGTTGAAAATTCATGTATTTTGTTTAAAATTTGTCTTTTTTGTAGATCATTTATTTTCTTAGTCGAAAATTCATCTGATTGGCTGACAATTCAACAACTTTGTTGAAAATAAATTTTTTCCGTTAAAAATTATTTATCTTTATCTGAAAATGTAACTATTATAGGATTGATTAAAAATTAATCATATACCATATTAGTTAAGTTTGAAAATCGTTTTTTTTTTATAGAACATTAATCTTCTTGGTCAAAAATTCATCTTTTCTCTTGAAAATTTAACAATTTTGTTGAAAATTCGTTTTTTTTCCTTGTTCAATTCAATTTTTTATCACAGCTTTTATCAGGAAACTGAACTATTCCATTTTTGGTGAAACTTTATCCTGTAAATTGTATTAGTTAAAACACTAATTATTTGTTAGAAAATTAATTTATTTGTTTTCGATTATGACTTCAAATATTATTTCAGTCTAAAAAATTTTTATTTTTAACCTATTCAATTTGAAATTTTTTTTAGCAAATTAATTCAACTCTTAGTGAAATAATTGACTTTTAAGCCCAAGAAGATGTACAGTTCATATTTCAACCAAACAATTGCATTTTTGATCAAAAATGATACATTTTCAACCAAAAAGATTAAATTTCTACCAAACAAGGTCAATTTCCAACAAAATATATGAACTGCCAACAAAATTATTTAATTTTTAAGTCAAAAAGAGTATCATCTACAAAAAGGCTGAATTTTTAACCCAAAAATATGATTTTTCAACCAAAATTTTAGTTGTCGACCAAATAGTTTAACCTTCTATCAAATTGTAGACTTTTAACAAAAAATTTAATTTGAAGGCAAATAGTTGAATTTTCAACTATCATTATGAATCCTTAATAAGAAAAAATTAATTTTCTTACAAAGTACTTCAACTGTAAGTGAATAATCGAATTTTGCTCCCAAAAATTATGATTTTAATTTTTAACAATACAGTTGCATTTACAACAAAACAACTTTGCAACCAAAAAATAATTACAGTTGATATTTCAACCAAAAAATTTAATTTTTAACCAAAAAGTATTAATTTTCCATAAAACAATTTAATTTTTACAAAGTAAGACGAATTGTTAACAAAATATATGATTTCTGAACCAAAAATGGTATAGATTAATTGTAAGTTTCAAAAATGTATTTTCAACGAAAGAGATGAACCTTCAAATGAAAGAAATAAAAATTTTAACAAAGTAGTGGAACTTTTGATAGGAAAGAGGACTTTTTTACAAAATAGTTACATTTTCAACAAAATAATTATTTTTTCAATCAAATAATTGAGTTTTTATCCAAACGAGATGAATTTCAAAATCACCAATTTCTTTAATTTCTTTCAAATGCGGATCAAGATTTAAAGAAGACT
>NC_046663.1:129817219-129819699 GCF_010883055.1 Belonocnema kinseyi
TATTTCAAAGCAGATAGAGATATAAATAGAACCGCCGAAGTGTTCCGACCGGCAATCGTACACCTTCGAGTTTTCAAATTCAGAAGAGGAGAAATGGGTTGCCCGCGCAACCCAACATTTATATCGTCTCCTACCATATTCACACGGACATAGACGTGTCATAGATTGGACCACGTCTCGTTTCAGATCTGGGATCACTGTTGAGAAGAGTAAAACCTAACGGGCCCTTTTTCGTCGGTTCAGGGAATAAATCCCAAACTAAGCTAAACCATTTACTCTCAGTCTCAAGTTTATATTGACCAAAGTGGGGCAAAACAACAAAAATCGCTCACGAACATTATACACAAATAATTCAAAAACTAATGTTTGCACTTGAAATGCAAATAAACATGTTTGATTTGACATACGTATCAGTGGTATCAGCTGTGTCAAAGCAACACTAGCGCAGCGAGTAGACAACTTCGAACTTCTAGGGGTTGTAGGTAAAGCAGATTGCATGATTACCGTCAGAGAAGGCTAAAAGTCAAACTTCTGCTGTAAAACCTAAATGTATCCGTCGATAATCATTATTTGCATAAATAAACTTTTTTCTTCCTCCAACTCTTTGCAAGACCACAAACGATCCTTTAATATTTATTAAAATTTCCCGAAAAAAATTTCCGCGATATTTTAACTTTTATTTTTCAATGTGGGTGAAAAAATATTGATCTTAGGGCTGACTTGATCAGCTGCTATACTCATCACATGGCCTTAAATTTGAAATTATTCGATATACTGAAGACTACAAATTTAAAATGTCTCAACTATTAAGGCTTTAAATATTTTTGAAATTGCTGTTCTGGAAACTAAATAGCATTTATTCATTTATTAATAAATCACCACCAAAATTGTTTAAAAAAGTTCTAAAAATAGTTTTAAACACCTTAAAAAAGGTCAGAGGTTTTAATAGTTCTATATATGTGATAGAACATCTTTAAATTGGAAATTAGTCTATACTTTTTCATGTTTGAGCTACAATTATTTAATTTTAGAAGTTATAAATTACAATCGTGAAAAACAAATAAAATGTTTTATTTAATTTATATTAAAAACAAAAAACCGTTGTATAATTCAATCTAAATGCAGCTGCAAACATTTAATTTGAAATACGTTGAATCCAAGGTATATTTTAAAAAGAAAACTGAAAGCAAAGTATCGACTTTCAAAAGAAGCGAAAGAAAGTGACGCACTGGATTGCAAATGAGCGTAGAAAATGATGTATTTTCGCATTTTCAAATTTTAAATTAAAGCTTTTTCGCGTTGTAACAATTTCGAATCCCAGAATGTTATTTTTGACCTAACCTATAACTTATAACGAAAATTCTGAAAATTCAAACAATAAGGTTGTATTTTAAATTTTCTGAAGTTTACCTTTTTTACATACCTAGATGTCAAAAAAGCCTACCAGTGACTGAAATGGATTAGAAAAAAATCGCCAAGATCCAAGAATAAAAATTGAATGTACAGCGAATTTTTAAATTTTTAATTGTGATTATCTTTAACTTTGTGATATCAAAAATTTCCATACAATTTTTTTTATTAATACTATAGCGAAAAATCAACAAGATCGTCCGCCGAAATTATAAGTAGAGCAAATTTTTTGTAATTCTATGGGGACGGCTGGAATATCCCGAAAAATAAAATTCCCGACTCAGTAAAACTCTCTGTTCGAAAAATACAATTCCAAAACTAATAAAATTCCTGAACAGTTTATAATATTAACGAATTTGAACATTCCCAAATAATAAAGCTCCCTAAATAAAAATGTTTCTTAATCAATATTAATTACTTATTAAAAATACGATAATGAGGTATTGTTATCAAATACATTTTTGTTTAATATTTAAAGTGTTAAAAATGATTGTTTGAATTTAAAATTAAAATTATACAATAAATTTTACCGACTAATTATTATACAAAAACACGTGTTTTTTAATTAACATTTCGATTTTTCGGAAAAACTTTTGTGATTTAAAAAATACTATATACATTTTTAACCAAAATATCTTATCCAGAGATATATTTTATTTTAATTATTGTTATTTTAAATTTAAACAATAATGTTTAAACACTTAAAACATTTAAAAAGTTGTTTCTTTGGTATAAATATTTAATTATTTCAATTAAAAAAATATATTTGTCAAAGAAAAATGTTTTCAGCACTTATTTATCTCGAAATCTCTTTCTATAATACTTTTTTTTAAATTAAAAGTATGATTTTTGGAGAAAATTTCTTTTTTATAATTAAGAAAAAAGACTATGTACCGAAAACCTGGATCAAGCTTCAGATCTGAAAAAATTCAATGATACATACATGTCAAACTTTTCGAACCTCAAAAAATCTTTCTACTGCTTTACCGTCATATTTTACGAATGAGAAAACAAGAAGTCGACTCATAGTACGATGAGGGCAGCACCTCGATAGGGCAGAAAACGTGATG
>NC_046663.1:129819799-129825548 GCF_010883055.1 Belonocnema kinseyi
TAATTCATTGCTTGAAAGTAACGGGTTGTATATATTATACAAACATTTTTAATTAATTTTTTGCCAAGATAAAAGTAACTGGAAAAGTGTATGCGGACTTAGAAACGAAAATAAAGAACAAGTGCGCTTGGCTCATATCACCTCATGCCTGGGGCGGGATGAGCCAGGCATTGGGACGAGATGGGTCAGTTAATTAAATGACTTATAACATACAATTTGTAATTAAGAGCCCTGGTAAGTTTGAGTATTTTAAAAGGAAAACACATCTTATACATAGCTTTCCAAAATTGAACGGAAAATTTAAAGTATTTAACTTCAAAATGATGAAATCTTTAATCCTAACAGAATTACAGAAATATAGCAGTTTTTCGACTTAACCATGTACATTATCTTAGTAAAAGATAAATTCTACAATATGTAAACTCTCAAATACTAGACCGGTCTACTGCAATGACTGCATGCCACTGAATTTCATATATATTAAGGTATCAAACCTTTTTTTAAACGTCTGCCGTATTTTTAAACCAGAAAAATGTTTTTCTTATTTTTAAAGCAATTTGCGAATTTTCAAACAAAGTTATTTAAGAAATATACACAGAAAAACAGTGCTCTCTCTCTTCTGGTTGACAGCAACTCATATTATTTTATCATACCTATAACAGTGCTGCTGTCATACTTTTTCTGAGAATTTTTGTCGACAAGATTAGTTTTTTATACGTACTATTATTAACACCCTGCACAATCTTATAATATGAAACATTGCATTCTAACCTACTGACTGCTACACTAAGAGGTTAGGTTAATGCACAGGAAGAGGTGACTCATTCCGCCCCATATGCCCGCTGGAAAAACATCTAATATGTGATTTTGCGTGATACTTGAACCTTCTTAACAAATACAAAATAACAGAATACAGGATTTAAAATTTTTACTTGTGGTTTTTCCAGATTTATTCAACATTAAGCGAAAAATTTGAAAAAAAGAAGTTTGATAATGTTTTTCCTGCTATTATTACAAAAAACCTACGAGAAAATTAAGTGACTCATCTTACCCCCTATGCTCATATCGCCCCACGCTACCCTACGCAAAACACAACGCAATTCTGCAATCATGGGACGCCACCCTGAGGCAAACTGAAAGAGGGTTTTGGGATTTAGCGCCCTCCATGGTCATCCAGAGAAGTAAGTGAAACGAGCGCGAAATTCGAAATGTGTAGTTTATGAGAAAAAAAATAAGGAGCATATTTCATTAGAATATTCATTAGAAGAAGATAAAGAAAATAAAAAATAAGTATATTCTTTTACCATTTGTACAGTATATGTTACCAGCAATTCCCGACTTTAGGCATTTCCCGGAACTCCCGACAATAGTGATATCGAGTCAAATTCCCGCGAATTTCCGACCGGCTGTCGGGAATAGCCGGGAGTTTGTATCTAGACCCAAACTGCCGGCAAAAATGGACTGGGCGGAGCCACTAATACCCATGCAGAAATTGCCGGATTTCAAACGTAATACCGATCCTGCCGTTTATAATATTCTATCAATTATTAAAAACGCATAAGTCGAGTAAACCACGTGTTCGGAGGCACCAAACACCAGCCAGTATACCTCGAAACCTGCGCGACGAAGATGAGAGTAAGTAATTACACTCTGCGGGGTCATTGAAACCTAACCTCAAATAAATTAATAATTAAGTAAATTGTTTCAGGTAAAATTTGTATATTTATCATTAGATGATTCAATATTATTATAAGATGAAATTTATCAAGTTCTTTTGATTTTGATTATTATTTAAGAACCCAAGGTTTTTCGATTTAATGTCCAGTTAGAATGATCAAATCTATGGACAAGGAATGGATTGGAGTATGCTCAAAATTGTAAGTTTTTTAGATTATGAGAATAAAATATGTCATAAATCGATTCTGTCATTGAAACTTTGATTCTGTATTGATAATAAATTTATTACAGAAATACATTAAGGACAAATTTTCATAACATGAATTTCAGAATCAAATAATGCAATCAAAATGCAAAATGCCAATTGTGTAGGTATTCCAACAAGAGCTAGTTACTCAACTGCGCATGCGTCGCATTCGGCACCTAATTGGTTTCTGCGAAGTTTCACATACCAAACAAAGTTTTTTTATTTTTTATCATAAACAATAACATTTCAACTTATAAAAATGTCCATTAGGTCTAAATTAATAAATAATAATAATTAATTAAATGCATATGCTGTAAATAATATTTTAAATAACCAGAAATATTTTATTCAAAAATGTTCATTTTTTTAAAAAGTTGTTTGTCCTATATTGTTTCTTAACAGATTTGAAAAAATAAAACGGTATAATAAATGATAGCTCAATTTTTGGCGAAAATATTATCTACAACCACTTTCTCGAATTTTTCAAGAAGTGATGCAATTGACAGAATATTGAATTTATTTACAGTAAAATGTTAATAAATCGTAAAGCATAGGCTAATTCCCGACGATTTTCTTTGTAAACATTCGAAAATGTCAAGTTGTAGGGATTCATTTTGCGAAAAAACTTTTTCTAATTTGTTAAGAAGTTTTATATACAACATTTTGTTCCAAGAAATTAAAACTGTTAATTAAAATATCTCTGGTTATCATCCATTTTTTTTATAAAAAATAAACCCTTTCCTCGAAACTGATACCATCTACAATAATCTTACGTTTCTCAAAAGTATAATTAAATTTTGTAGTCTGAAACCTCTTCTTTTCGTTCCTGTAGTACTTTAATTTTAACTTAAAATAACTTAATTGGAAATTCGAAATAATAAGGTGGCCTTCGAAACGACAGAACCATTCGATAACTTCGAGTTTACTTATATTAAATCTCCATTGATGAAATTCACGAATTGATTATAATGAGACTGATCGTGTACCGATCGGGCACCGATGGGGCACCGATTGGGTTTCTCGATCGGATGTCCCGATCTGGATGTGTTTCATCCGCGATCCGGCCCCGACCAGGATTCCCGACCGGGACTCGATCTGGACTGGTCTGGCCCTGATCGGGGCCAGATCAAAATTTCTGCATGGGTACTTGCATACTGTCAATGATTATTTTCAAGGTTGAGCCTTCGAAACGACAGAACCATTCGATAACTTCGAGTTTACTTATATTAAATCTCCATTGATGAAATTCACGAATTGATTATAATGATACTGATCGTGTACCGATCGGGGACCGATGGGGCACCGATTGGGTTTCCCGATCGGGTGTCCCGACCTGGTCCCGATCTGGCATACTGTCAATGATTATTTTCAAGGTTGAGCATTTTATTATGTTTACGTGCATATCGTATGTAGTTAAAGTAGGTATCGTACATATTGTCAAAATTATTGACATCATCGTCATTTTACAATATAATAAAACAGTATGTTAATTTTTTTATAATAGATACATACATTCTTACAATACCGTTTATCTAAAATGCCATCTTTTATTCCCACTTTATACAAACCATTATTTATTGCCATAACAACTCCAAGTATATTGAGTGAATCAGTTTTTGCTCTATCTACGTCAGGGATAGGAATAGTAACATTATCACCTAAATCAACTGGCGCATGGCGCAAATCAAACACAAGTTTCATCCGTTTTGATTGATGTTTTAAAGAATCTGCAGCACGCTTCCTGGCAGAAGCAATATCCTGTTGGCTCTTAGTAGGTGGTGCAATTTCTGTTCATCATTGACAGTATTTCATTAATCTGTATTTAATAAAAAGGCGATATTTCTATAGCAGTGCATTTGCAAGTATTAGTGGCTCCGCCAGGTCCATTTTTGCCGGCAGTTTGGGTCTAGATCCAAACTCTCGGCGATTCTCGACAGCCACCCGTGCAAAAATTTTGATCTGGCCCTGGTCGAGGCCAGGCTGGCCGGATCACTCACACTAAGGCAAATGAATGGACCGAAAAGTAGTAGAAAATATTAAGTCGGGTGGAGCCTGACCATACCTGGAAATTAAGCAAAAAATTTGCCGACCACTGCTCTAGGAATCTAGGACTCTCGGTAGATTACTGGGGATGAGTATTCCATGATGGGGGTGAACTTCAATATTTATTTCTGTTCTTATCGAATTTTCTTAACACGTTTATTATGATTTACAGAAGTTGTTCTTTTCAAGGGAAGAACTTTCCCATAAATTCAATATAAATGAATGGAAATTTTTTAATCAACATACAATTGTTTAGAATTTGCCAGTTATTATTCTCATTATGAAAATGTGAATCCATCCAACAATGTACTTTTCATATTTTTTAAATATTAATGAAACGTAAAAGATGCATTTTTAAGGTATGTCGCGATGAAGGTAAAATGAATTTCTTCTATCTGAATTTGATCTGAATTTTCTACAGAATTGTATTTATCACGTTTTTTACTTCAAGGTTTAGATAAATGTAACATTAATATGCATAATGAAATTAAGAAAAATTCAAGATCTGACATACAAAATTGTATTTATTCAAGCGAGACGTGTAAGCAAAAGTATTTTAAATTATATTTGACATGCGCACAAGAAACTTAATTGTTAATTAGGCGTCAAACACAATCGTAAAAATCTGTTTTTCGGATCAGGGGGTCTAAAAACGTGGACATTTGACAAAAACTGGGCGAACCAATTTTCCAGAAATCTAATACCTTCTCTGACGAGAATGTAAAAATCGAGAATTATTCTAGATCAATCTTAACTCTTAAAGATCTACACCCCTTTCCTCACATTACTCGCTTCCGCGCTCAGTGAGTCACGCCTACACCACGAAAGGTTTACAAAAATAATAAAATAAGGGACTAAAAGCGTATATTCGCTGTAAAAGCAGCGAAATTTAGCTGTTATTCAGTGAAATTTCACTGATCAGCAGTTACATTTCACTGTTTCAGCAGTGATTATAGGCTGATTTGAATTAGACATATACTGATTCAGATTTAGAGAGTACAAAGAAGACGAATTTTCAGTAATGTTCAACTCAGAAAGGACAATTTTTATAAAATAGTGTCATTTTAAGTGAAAAATATAAATTTTCAACCAAAAATGAAATAGTTGTATTTTCAGTTAAAAAAATCATTTTCAACAAAATTGTCAAATTTTTAATCAACGAGATGAATTTTCAACTGAATTGAAGAAATATTCAACTGGATTCGTTAATTCTTTTAAAAATTTCAACAAAATAGCTTCATTATCAACTGCGTTTAGTTGAATTTTCAGTTAAATAAATCATTCTATCGACCAACAAGGCGAATTGTTAACAAAATACATGAATTTTCAAGGAAATAGCATTTGAATTTTTAATTTAATTGTCAATCAAGAAGACGAACTATCTACCAAAAGACGAATTTTCTACCAAAATAAAAGCTCATACGTGCGCTCTGCGCGCGAATCACTACTTTGCTTGCAATTATGTTATTTGGAAATAAGGTTCAATAAAATACCACGATAATCATTTTTACTTTCATAACTTCTATTTGTACACGGATTCGCGTGGGTATCCTCTCACGATGCAGAATAAATGATTGTGCAGCACTAAACATTTTTATCAAATGTTTCGGCAAATGCGAGTACTTCCAATAACCTCGTATATAGCCGCATTGTAATTTAATTGTACTAAAATTAATGTATTGATTTTAGGCCCGCCTTAGTAAAAGAAAAAATTTCAAATGCGCATAGAATGTGAATTTGAGAGACCTCTGTTCCAGCGTGGATTTAAACATAAAAAATCTG
>NC_046663.1:129825648-129828382 GCF_010883055.1 Belonocnema kinseyi
GCACCTACGGCACGCGACTGATGGCAATCACACTCCGCACTTAGTCTTTGCATTTGTTCCGCATTTCTTCAGCATTCGGGCACAGACCTTTTAAAATCAAAGTTGAACGGACCGACAACTGTAATTTTGTGATTTAGAACTCTCCTTTGTTAAAGCCCTTTTGGCTTTAACGAACACATTCTCATCACGTATCTCGTGCTTCGCACTCGATTTAGTCCAACATGTCAACTTTTCTACATTATACACAACACTTTTATATCAATTATAATACATTTTTATGTAACTCTTCCGGGGATTACTTATTAAAAAATTGCAAAATAAAAAGCAAATTGTATTTATCATGATTATTTTTGCATTTGTTTCTTATTTTGCTTTAAATTGTATTCTAAGCTGCTCTGAAACATGTATCATTTCAATAAATGTATATCATTACAATTCATAATATGCATAAAAATTGGATCATACTAATTCTTATTTCCTTGTTTTCATAATTTTTTATTTTTAATGTTGTTTTTTACGATTAAATAAAAACTACTACGCATCTGCATAGGGTCTAATACAGGAACCTATATAGGTTATTATATAGGAGCCTATGTTCTCTTTCGTCTTTTCTGTGCTTTTTCCAAATAGTGCATTTTAGCATTTTTTATCTTATGTTTTACGATTAAAAGAAGATCTACTCGTCCAATCGAAAATTGATTAATAATAAATTTATGGATCTTTTTAGATGAACAACTGTTGTCTGGTAATTTAAGTTCATACCGTGTTTCGTTTTTTCAAACAAATTTAATATTTTTATTTAGAATGTTATTTTTTACGACTAAAGCAAAAACTAACTGCACTGAGAAAAAAGGATGTTCAAAAGTAAAATCTAGATATTCTGGGTTAACATATTATATGTTTAACTATAGGACAACAATCTAGATGTTCGAAGTTAGCAAGTGTAGATCTTAAAATGTGGACTGTTACCCCCTAACATTCAAAATGTTCTACTAAAAAATCCGAGATATTACATGTATGGTTATGTCAAATTACGTCTGTAAATATTTGAGGAGTTTACTTAGTTATGGTCATTTAAGGAATTAATTGATAACTTATTTGTGAATTTTAAATTAAACTTTAATGTTCGTAGACAAACGAAAAAAAAAGATAAGGGGTATAAAATGTCGACCAGATAATGCATTCAGTCAAGTTGAGGTTACATTAAATATTTCTAATTCAAAATAAAAACGTGGATGATTAATCGGAAAACGAATGATCTGTAATCTGAATTAAATATTCTATCTATTTTAAGTTACTTAAACTCAAATTTTATTTCAAATTTATAAACCTTTTGTCAAATGTGTTAAGTCAATAAACCTAAAACATAAGATCGTTGTTCTCTTCTTTAAACTTAAGAAAGTCGTTATCCAATTTCATCTAAGGACATCTCATTTTTATTCTTTGGAAATGTTCCAAAATTGTAATATTCCATAATTTTAGTATTGAATATATATAGCTTTGAAATATAGTCGTGAAATTGCAATGCGCGATGCGCATGCGCTCGAACGGTTTTAACATCTGAATGTGTTTCAGTTTAACATAAAAATATTTGTACGTCTAACATCTCAAAAAGATGTTAAATGTTTGGCATCAATATCTGCGTATTAGGTGCTACAATCTCACCCTTTGAACATCTACATTTGAACATCCATTTTTCTCCGTGTGTCCTATCAAAAATTATAGCTCTTTTTTGGATGAACAATTTTTGTCTCATCAATTTGTAGTTCGTTCCAGGGCGCGCAATTTGAGCTTTTTCACTTTTTTCGTATCTTGCATAGTTTGACCAAAACATGGAATTTTGGAATTGTTTATTATTTTTGGTACAATCAAATTTGGAATGTTCAACTTTTCGACAAAATTAAAAAAGTTGTTATCGTAGTCCTGTAGGCTTGGATTTTGAAAATGCTCTAACTCTGATAATTTTCTTTTTATAGAAAAAAGTCATGGGGATAAATTGTTTGAGTTTCTGAGTACTATGAACAAACGTACATAGAATTTTTAAATCTTGAAAAAATGTGGTTTCGAAATTTTTTTGTATGATCAAATTTGGAATTTTCAACTTTTTGACCAAATTGAAAAAGTTGTTATCATAATCTTGTAGGGTTTTCAAAAAGCAATGTTTTTCTTCTCCAGACTTTTTTTTCTTATCATGCGTTGTTTGACCTGAATTGTTCATTTTATCTTTTTTTTTTGTGATTTTGAAAATGCTATAACTCTAGTAATTTTTGATTTTTCGAAAAAAGTAAGTGGGATAAATTGTTAAATTTTTTTAACACTATGAATAACCACATAAAGAATTTTGGAATTTTTAAAAAAGTGGTCTCAAAAATATTAAAAAAGTGCCCACTTTTTGAATTTTCATCCAAAATGGCTGGCTAACGAACTTGACCTTTAGTTTAGGACACTAAACGAGTGTACTAAGGGGCAATCTAATAGATTACTTTTTTCCAAAGTTATCGTGTTCACAGACTGACAGACATACAGGCATATAAACAGATAGACACATTCGTAAAAACCTGTTTTTCAGATTCAGGGGGTCTCAAAATGTGGGCATTTGACAAAAACTGGGAGGTGAAATTTTACACAAATATAATACCTTCTCTGATGAGAAGGTAAAAATCATATTAAAATAAGTGATAATAATACTGGTCATATGTTCGACTGATTAATCACAGTAAAATATATGGAGAAA
>NC_046663.1:129828482-129831704 GCF_010883055.1 Belonocnema kinseyi
AGGAAAATGTGATTAGAAATATATTCTTTGTTGATTCCGTAAACAAATTAGGCCTATTTTTCAAAAAATGCCCAAACTATTAATTTGCTCATGAAAGTAGTTCAAATAATAAATCTTGAAAATGCGATTATTATAATTAATCGGAAAGACGTTCTTAATTAAATTTGTAAAAAAACTGACGTTATTCGTTTGAAAAATAGCCAAATTCTGAAGTTGTTATGAAAGGTCTTTAAATAATTAACCATTCTTGTAGATTTAACAAATACCTTAGGAAAGAGTCATCGCAAAGACAATCATAGTTAACTTCGTAAATAAATTTTGTTTATTATTTGAAAAATACCTCATCTCTCAATATGTTTATGAAAATTGTGTAAATGATTAATAATTATTATAAATTTACAAAGTATCGTAAGAAATGATCATCGAAAGACAATCTTAGTTCAGATCTTTGAATGGATAAGTGAAAAAGCTATTACTAATCTTGAGACTAGACTTGGACAAACAGGTACCAAGTTGTCACCTTTCCAGAAACCTGAAAACACAGGTCGAAGAAGGCAGGGAGTAAAATCGCATGCTCCCTCCCCCTCAACCATGGCGCTCTGTGCAACCGCACGGCTTGCACGCTCCAAAATGCGGCCCTTATTTTGAATGAACTGGTTGAAACTAAAAAGTTTAAAATTGCATTGTGTAAAATAAAAATAAATAAAAACTCGAAGTTTTTGAATGGTTACAGTTTTAAATCTCTGAATTTTCACATTCAATACTGAATTAAAACATTTACAATCATTGAAATATTCAATTTAGTTTTCGTTTGAAAATTCTCGAATTTTAATTGCTTCATATTGAAAATTATTTATTTTAAAAAAAATTCAACTTAACATTTTGCAATTTTGAAATTTTTGAACCAGTTTCTGATTTGACTTTGAGGTCGCCTTGAAAACTTGAATAATTCTTGATTAACTTTCGTGCTAAATTATCTCTTCCAAATATGAATAGGAAATTTTTTATTATTCTATCAGCAATCTGAAAATATTATATTCGAAATGTACGTTTATTTGCGATTCCAACGAAATGTTACTTGCAATGAAAAGATTAAAATTAGAATAAGTTGTCGCAGGTATGCTTATTGTTATTTTTCAGCAATTCCCGTAGTCGTTTTCAAAGAAATAATCATTAATATACAATTTTAATATTTATTATGACTTTAAAAAAAATTTTCAATTGTTTAAACAAATGTAAACTATTTAAACAATCCTATTATTCCCCAGAAATTAAAAAAATGATCTTATTTTCTTATTGAAATGAAATATTTTGTCATTGTTTGGAGTAGTAATTTTGTCTAAAAAAAATTACGTAATTATTTGAAGAATTAATTATTGTTTATTTTCAAAATTTTTTCAATTGAGCCAGAGATGTCCCATTTTATTCAAATTGGTATCAAATCCTACTTTCTGTTGAATAATTATATAATTTTGACACATTTATTTTATTGTTCAATAAATTTTTTTTCTTTAAACAATATTTATTTGCTAAAGCAGTTTTTTTCGGTAACTAAAAGAATTTCAATAAAATAGAACACATAGCATTATGTTTCTGACTTTACAGCGTATAGAAAGAAAAAATTTACCACTTTTTAATTGTTTAAACAAATATAATTTGTTTAAATAATTACTTTTCCAAAAATACTTTTGACATCGTAATTAATTATGTGTATTCTATTCAATAGTTGTCGAAAAATAACTGCTTGAGCAAATGAAAATTGTGTGAACAAATAGAACTTTGTTAAACATTAAATGAAATGTATGAAAATTATGTAATTATTATTATTATTATTATATATGTATATATACGTATATATGTATGCATGTATTTATGTATGTATATATGATATTAAATATACGTATTTAATTTTTCAATCAAAATCAAAAGAAAACTTTCTGTACATAAAAATTAAGTGAAAAATGCACTTAACCCTTTTTTAATAAAACCAATGTCAGAAGCCAAAAAATATTGCTTCGAAAATGATTTTTCCAAAAAGTTTGTTTCCAGCCATGCATACTTGCTGAGAACATTTTTCTCTTAATTTTTTTTAACTGAAACTTATTTTTTAATATTGTATATTGAATTTGAAAATTATCCTTGAATTATTATTATATAATCTCCTAATCTGTCAAGAAAACATAATAATAATAATAATTTGAAATTTAAATAGTATATATTAAAATAATTAGGTATAATTATTCATATTATTATTATCAAAGTATTATTGTTCTAAGAACTAAAGATAATAAATTTAAAAATTTAGCTCTTTGAATAGAAAATAATTTATATTGTTAGAAATTAATGTTTTTATTTGAAAATTCAGCTATTTCATTTTTGGTTGAAAATTTATCTTTTGACTTCTTCAAGGTAAGTGGGTAAAAATTCACGTATTCTGTTGAAAATTCATTTTTGTTGTTGAAAATATTAATTTTTTTAGACTGGCAATTCAAGTATTCCATTTATTCCATTCATGTTTGTTTATCAATTGAACTATTTGTCGTTTAAAGTTCGCCTTTTTTTAAAAAATCAATGTTTTTTTATGTAAAATTACGAAACTTAAACAATTATTTTTTTTAAACAGTGTTCTAACCGTAATAAGGTGCTAATTCTATTTTCGTAATTTTGGGCTCACAACTACGCAGCTATTCATACCGAGTATTCTTACAACAGAAATAGACCATAAAAGGAGGAAAATTTCCAAAATTGATTATGTTCAACCAGGTAAACGAACTATAGGCAAAGGTATATACGGTTCTTACTTAATTCCAGAGGAATGTTTTCTAGGTTTTCCCCGCTAGTAATTGTGGGGTTCAAACTTAAAAGGCCTTGCATAAATATGAGTCATATATCTCTCAAACTTAAGACTATGTTGTAGAACTGTTTGCAGTTTAATATTTAGGAATTTGCAATCGTGTATGTTACATTAAATTATTTAGTACTTTTATTACTGTTTTCTTCTATTTTATTTGAGTAACTGTACACTTTAAGGTAGTATTTTGTGTGTATATATTAGTTATATTTTCTCAAATATGTGATTCTAATTTTAATGTAAAAGTGCCATCAATCATTTAAAATTTGAAATCGTACAATTAAAAATAATGTTGTAAAAAGCTCTGAATAAAAAGTTTGTAACATTTGGAAATGTTCAAGCATTTTTCTCAAATTAATATTTTGCCTGAC
>NC_046663.1:129831804-129843516 GCF_010883055.1 Belonocnema kinseyi
ATGTTGTAAAAAGCTCTGAATAAAAAGTTTGTAACATTTGGAAATGTTCAAGCATTTTTCTCAAATTAATATTTTGCCTGACAAACAACGCCACTGATAATAGTAAACAATGATGTTCTTGAAAGTATTTTTTTTCAAATATATATATATATGTGTGTGTGTGTATGTATTTTAGCTACAAACTGTATATTAATTAATGCAATCTGTAACTGATAAACATATGTTATAATACTTACTTAATTTTAGCGTTTTAGAGAAAAATTTAAGGTATTATAATTGACAAGATACTATTTTTTTGTTTCTAAAGAAATCTCAAAATTCTTTATAAAATGGACAAATTGGATTTATCCCTTGCTTGATTTTATACAGAATTTTGAATTTTGATAGAATTCAACATTTTAAAAGAAAAATGTTTAGCTCTGTCATAATTAAATTAAATAAAACTTTTCAGTCATTAAAAAATAGGTAATATAATTTATGATTTATAGCATATAAATAGCTATTTAACGATATAATATTAAAAATGTTAATTTAAACAATAAATAATTAGTTTTCATTATATAACTACTCGCTAATAATTGTGAATCATTAGAATAATTATATAATAAGCACTTAATATTCGAGTGGTAAATAAATATGCAGTACATCATTTACATTTATGGTAACTCCTGTAATTGTAACTGCGGTGGTAACTCATTTTAAAAATTTTCTAACTTCAGCAATTACCGACGCGGAACGTCTGAAAAATGCCAAAAACTGCGAAGTAACTCCGAGGAGTTGACCCACAAACCAAGAGGGCGCTTTTAGCAGTCGAATTTTGACGTAGTCTCTTATTCCATTACATGAACAATCTCCCAACTCATCTCTGATCTAAGAATACATGGTCTAGCCATCAGCTCCCCCAGTTTCGTCCCCAGTCGCATTTCACCACACCCAACTATCTTGGTTGTCAACGGCGCATCTAGGAAAAATAGCGCCCATGGAAAGCATGGAAAATTGTACGCTCCTGTGCAAAACAACTTCAGCAAAATATCTTTCCCTCTACCACTAATATTCCGTGTTTTTTTTTTAATTTTGAAGTAAAAAGAGAATTTTAGTATAATTTCAAACACGTTTTTTTTCAAATATTTGAAATAATATTAATGAAATTATCACTTTCGAATCTCGTATCACATGCTTATCCGTGTTCTCGCTATATGTTCATTTTGGTAAACGAGGATCGTTTTTTTTATTCACAAAAACATGTATATCATTGTATTGTATTGATAACGTGAATGATATGTATATCATTTTAGTATAACATATTATAACTGACAGGTTATGTTAAGCATATTTCTCCGAATTTCTTCTACATTACGAGGATTGGAAGTTATATATCTTCTAATTTTTTTCATTATCTATGACACAAACTGCATGATTTTGAAACTAATTTCATTCATTTAGAAATTAACAACTTTTACTTGATATCTTCGCCCATGGCCTTTACTACATTTCAAATGTACTTCATTTCGCGCGCTTACTTTTCCAATATGGCTGGTTGTGGTGGAGTTGCTTCTTATTCGTTAACTTTTTTTTAGTCGCGTGTGGCTACACCTTTTATTCTTAGATCATACCCACAACCAAGGATATTATAACGTAGATGTGGTACGGTGCGTCACCGTGGGGAATTATATATATAGAACATTACATTTGCTGCCCTATCGAGGTGCTGCCCTCGCCGTACTACGAAGTCGAATTCTTATTTTCTCATTCTTCGTAAAATATGACGGTAAAGCAGTAGAAAGATTTTTTGAGGTTAGAAAAGTTTGACATGTATGCATATCACTGCATTTTTCCAGTTCTGAAGCTTGATCCAGGTTTTCGGTACAGTCTTTTTTTCTAATTAAAAAAAAAAATGGTTGAAAAGTCATATTTTTAATGTAAAAAAACTATTATAGAAAGAAATTTTGAGATAAACAATTGCTGAAACATATTTCTTTGACAAATATTTTTTTTTAATAGAAATAATCAAATATTTATACCAAACAAACAACTTTTTTAATGTTTGACGTGTTTAAACATTATTGTTTAAATTTAAAATTAAAATAATTAAAACAAAATATATTTCTGGATAAGATATTTTGGTTGAAAATGTATATAGTATTTTTTAAATCATTAAATTTCTTCCGAAAAATCGAAATGTTGATTAAGAGCATGTGGTACTTGCAGTTTCCCCGGATTTTTTTCCACGAAAATGAAAATTTTAAAAAACTGAATTCGGAGATGCTGCAAAATATTATAACTAACGTCCCCGTACTCTTTTTTGAGGGATGTAATAACAAAAAAATTTATTGTGCTAAATACAAATTCTATCCATATGCATTATTTTGAGGTTACGTCGTTTTTCATCATTGCCTTTCCGATAATCTAGAAATTATTTACGAAATAAACTTTTTTGATTGACTGCAAACAAGGTTAGTTTCAGGAGATTAGTTACTATGTTTATTTGTAAGTCCAAAGTTTTTGGCCAAAAATATTGTGTAGTTTGGAAGCAACGCTCGGGTGAATTGTAAAACACATAACCTCGAAATATACACGCACGTTGTTAGCAATATAAAAATTTTTTGGTAGAAAAACACAAAAAAAAGTGTATAGGGACGTCCGTTAGCATGTTCGCTATCATTTCCCAGATTTTGAAGGCAAAATATTTCTTATCCTAGGAAAAAAGCCGGGGGAATCTGACACTAGAAAAGTCGATAATATTTCCTAAGCGCTATGCAAATTAATCACATTTTGCTAAATTAAAACTTTTTTGAATTAACATACAAAAAACTTTGTGGGGACGTCCATTAGCATGTTCGCTATCCTTTCCCAAATTTTTAAGACAAAATATTTATTATTCTAGAAAAAAATCCGGGGGAACCTAAAACTGGTAAAATCGACAATTATCTAAGTATCACATGACCTTAAAAAACACGTGTTTTCTATATTAATTTGCCGGTAAAATTTTTGTATAATTTTAATTTTAAATTGAAAAAAATCATTTTTAACACTTAAAATATATAACAAAAATATATTTGATATAAATATTTCATTATCGTATTTATAATAAATAATTAATATTGATTAAGAAACAATTTTATTTGGGGCGTTTTATTATTTGGGAATTTTCAAATTCATTAATAGTATAAACTTTTCAGGAATTTTATTAGTTTTACAATTTTATTATTCGGGACAGAGAGTTTTACCGAGTCGGGAATTATATTTTTCGGAATATTTCAGCCGTCTCCATAGATGAATGGAAAATTTTAATATTGCAAAGTTAAAGATAATCGCAATTAAAAATTTAAAAATTCGCTGTACATCCAATTTTTATTCTTGGGTCTTGGCGATTTTTTTCTAATCCGTTTCAGTCACTGGTAAACGGGGGTGATTTTCTCTTAGAAAATAAGTGATTAAAATTTGAAAAAATTGGGTAGGCTTTTTTGACATCTAGGAATGTAAGAAAGGTAAACTTCAGAAAATTTAAAAACCAATTTAAGAACTATTTATACTCTTTTAAGATGCCAATACAATTTACACAACACTAATTGTAAAATTTGCAAATTTTTAGGCCTTCATTTTAAGAACTTGAACTTTAACGTTAAATATGCTTCATTTTCAGAATACAGCTTTATTGTTTGAATTTTCAGAATTTTCGTTATTAGTTATAGGTTAGGTAAAAAATAACATTATGGGATTCGAAATTGTTAAAACGCGAAAAAGTTTAAATTAAAAATTTAAAAATGTGAAAATACACCATTTTCTATGTTCATTTGCAATCCAGCGAGTCACTTTCTTCTGCTTTTTTTGAAAGTCGATCCTCTGCTTTCAGTTTTCTTTTTAAAATATACCTTGAATTCAACGCATTTCAAATTTAATGTTTGCAGCTGCATTTAGATGTTTTTTGTTTTAAATATCAATTAATTAAAACATTTTATTTATTTTTCACGATTGTAATTTATAACTTCTAAAATTGAATGATTGTAGCTCAAGCGTGAAAAAGTATAAACTAATTTCAAATTTATAGAGGTTCTATCACATATGGTATATTGAACTATTCAAACCTCTGACCTTTTTTAAGGTTTTTAAAACTCTTTAAATTTTTTTTTTAATTTTGATTGTGATTTCTTAATGAAAACTGTTCGATAATTTTAGATTGAAACATTTCAAATTATTTAGTTGCAAATTAAAATCGTACAACTTCAAGTTTTATTAATTTTTTTATCATTTGTCACTCCCACAAATTATTATTTTTTTGTGTCAAGAAAATAACGCTTGATTTTTGTAATAATTAACAAATATATATTAAAGGTTCACTCAAGGTCATTTTTGTTCAAAAATCTCCTTCCTGAATAAATTGACTTGTATTGTTTCCGATTTTCTTCTGTCACTCAGGGATTGTGTTTTTTATAGAAAACAGTGAAATTTGGTTTTTTTACGTTTATAAAATTATAATTGAAGGTCATTCGGGGTAATTTTCTATGAAAAATATTGACTTACAAAGAATATTGGTCAAACAATAAAATGCATTTCTTCGCCCGAGATACAAACGTAAATTGTACTATAATAAAAAGAACTGGAAAAATTTAGACGAAAGCCAAATTTGTTAAATAAAACAAACCTTTGTCGACCTATAAATACTAATTTTATTCCCCGAAAGATTTTTATAAAAATCTCTTCGAAACACTTTTATTGTAACAATTTAATTGAAGAAAAATATTTTTCATAAAAATAAAAATAGTGCAATTTTTACATACAATTCTTTAAATGAAAAAACCGTGTGTCAAAGCACAATCCAATCCGACTATTTTTTCGAAATTTATCCGATATACAGACAACCACAACATCAATAAGAACGACGAGGTAGACGCCAGAGAGACACACAGATACCGACGTAAAAACTTGTTTTTCTGACTCAATGAGCCTCAAAATGTCGACATTTGATAAAATCCGAAAAAGTCATTTTTCATAAAAAAAAACTAATACCTTCTCATTTTGGATAAGAATGTAAAAATTATCAACAAGATTTGTAAAAATCGTTCAAAGAATAAAATGATTGTCCCGTAAGTTAGAACCGAAAAATTACTATTTCAAAAAAATGAAAGTTGTTCACTAAACAGTGATTGATTTTACAAGGTGATTCTAGATCTGTTCAAAATGATATAATTTACATATTTTAACGTTAAAATTTGAACTAATTTAATTGCAAAGCCTTTTAGTAGTGACACAAGTGTAAAGTTCGCATTAATGGCTTCTTAAATGAATGCCTTTATTCAATTTCAAAATCTTTTTGAAGTATTATTTCAATATAGAATATTCTAGTTTTAATCTATTTGGTTTGGAAATAAAAAATTTTCTTTGGTTATCTTTCAATTTACGAATTTTACAGTATCGGGAATTTTATTTTTCGGGATTTTTCAGTCGCTTTTTCCGAAAAATAAAATTCCCACATCACTGTAAAAATTCCGAAATTATAACATTCTCGAAATATAAAAGTTCCGAATTGGAAAATTCTCGACAATTTACAATCTTACAGAATTTGAGAATTGCCGACAGAAAATTTACGAATTATACAATATCTGGGCTAGACAACTCCCTAATTTGAACAATTAAAAAATAGCTTGATAACAAATATTTTTTTAAATAGAATTATAAAATACTTATACCAAAGAAAAAACTTTTTAAATGTTTAAAGTTTCTAAAAATTATTGTTTGAATTTAAAATAACAATAATTGAACAAATGTATTTTTGATTAAAAAACGATGTTTAAAAATGTGCATTGTATTTTTGTATATTAGAGAAAACTCTCTCAAAAATAAAATTATTATTTAAAAAAATGAAAAAAAATTCGCGTTAAATTAGTCTGAATTTTTTTTCTAGTTTGTATATTTTATCATTAGACAGCATTCGGTCTGGAGTTTTATTATTCGGAAATTTTGAAATTCGATAATATTGTAAACTGTCCAGAATTTCATGATTCTAGAATTTTTAAATTCGTGATTTTCAGATTTCAGAATTTTATAATTTCGGGAAGTTTACAGTGTCGAAAATATTTCAAACATTTTAAAAAATTTATAAGATTGTAAAAAAGTCTGAAAGATTTGGAGGCATTTTTTTGCAGAATTTTACATAAGTTTTAAGACAAAATGGGAATCATTATAAATATATTTAAAAGTTCTGAAAAACTTAAAAAATAATTTGAATTATATATATTTGGAGTAATCTGTAGTAATTATAATAATTTAAAATTTATTTTAAAATATATTTTATGGAACATGATATTTTTTATGAATATGACAGTGAAATTCTGTTCGTCTAATTTTGTTTGCCTTTGCGGAACGTAATCTGGCTTGGAACTGCCGTCTTAACATCTAAAAACCGAAAGAACAATTTTCATATTACTTGGAATTATAATTATGTTTTTATAAAAGTCTAAAAGAATTCATAGAAATTGCAGACCATAAAAATAAAAATAAAAAATAAATAATATTAAAGAACTATATACAGACAATGTATAGAATGAAAATTGTAAGTAATAATTTTAGAAATATTGGGAAATATATGAAACCGTAATATAAATTATTCATCGACTTTTATTTGTCGTATTTATTAAAATAACAATGTTTTGCAAAGTTATAACTTATAAATGTAAAAATGTTTTAATTGGCAATTTACTAAATTTACTTTCAATCCAAATGGTTCTTGCCCGAGCTAAGTAACCATTAGTGCGCCTCGAAGGGCCTACTGAGAGTTGCTTACACCGCTCCAAGTGACTGTAGTCGAAGGGTGCTATAGCCGGGGAGCGGTGGGTAGAGGGGAACTGACAATTTTCGCCGGACGCGCCGTCTATACGTACTGAGACCATCCCTATGCATTGTCCGTGCATGTGTATACCATGGACATAGGAAACACGGGACTAGGCATGCCATCTTAACCTGGCAAACGGGGTTAAATTCACGAGAGGGGGAAGAATTCAATGAGTGAGGAGAGCCGCCATCTTACGATGTGCCACTTGATTATGCTATTTTAGCATCCGGAGGGGTATCGTATTTCAGAGAAATCCAATAGATGGTGTTCTGATCAGATAAGCCTGTTTTTGCATTGTTATGTATATCAAAATTTTAAAAATTCATTAAAAACTTGATACTTTTTATGAATATATATCATATATATCATGTAATTAATTAAATGATTTTATATACAATTGTAATTGTTGCAAATTTCAAAAATTGATTGATAATATTATTTGACAAAAATAATAATAGTAATAATAATATTTAAATGTTAATCCTTAGCCTTATAATATACTCTTTTGCCAATCCATCTATACATTTCCGCTCTCGAAAAAATATATGTGACGTGCGCCAAAGAAAGGGGGCTTACTCTGAAAAGTAAGATTTTTCAGAGCGAGCGGTTGAAGTTGACCCGATAGACCGGATTGTTAGGAGAGAGGGAAGGCCACGGCATGCTCACTCCTATAGGAAAAGTGTCGAAAGAACTGTAGTAATTGCTACGTCCCCTACGTCACCGATAACACAAACTAAAAATGGAACCAAATAAAATCGATCAAATGCAATTATATGTTGAAGGCTGTTATAATCGTTCTATGATCAAACGAACAATCAAATGTTGAAGTCCTTTTTAATCGTTTTATGATAGATCGATTGCAACAGACTTAAACATTTGATTACATTTGATCGATGATAGATTTTATTTTGTTTAATTTTTGGTTTGTTTGATTGGTTATTATTATTCATGTATTTATTTCAGAAAGAGAAGTCAACATAACCTACAAATTAAGGTGAGCAGGGAAGGGGGATGTTGCTGTCGACAATAGTTCTTGCTATATACCCTAGGTGGCATCTACAAGTACCCCCTCTGAATACATGGGAGTGGTCACACCGTGGGGAAGACTCACGAAATCTTCCTTCTCCACTTACCACTGCATTCTCACGGAAAGAGATAGGTCGTAGACGCAGCTCACAGACGGGGTATAGATGAAACGCATAGATGGTGTGGTGAGTGGTGGGAGGTGTTTCACGGAATGTCGAGCTCTCGAGTCATATCCAGATTTCTTGGGTACCTAACAACTCAATTATTAGCGATAACAACGCTCGGATTTTTCCCCCGATGGTTTAATTAAAAAGAGCAGTTTAAAAACTGTCGAAATGTGTAAAAACCTTGATTTCAATTTTTTTGAGTAGGCCTCCTTTCTTCGGTGCACGTCACATATATTTATATGTAATTTGTTTATAATCAAGGTGGCGACTTGATTAAGAAACTGGGAAAGACTTAAAAAAAAACCCTGAATTACCGGAAAAAAATTTAAAAATAGTGAATTATTGGTTTTATTTTACGGCAGGGAATTTCGGTAAAGAAATGAAATTTCCCTTGGGACAGGGAATTTTTGACATAGAAGGGGAATTTAGAAAAATTAAAACTGAGATTCAGAAGAAAGGAGTTTAAGAAATCCCTGTTCCAAGTCAAAATTCGTCATAATTAAAATATTCCTTTTTCCGAAATTAAAAAAAGAGTGCTTCAAGTAGTTTCTAGAGTAGAAGTATCCTTTCGAGAAGAAAATATTCTTAAATTACAATATAAAATTTTTTTACCTTTATTCGTGAAGAATTTACTTTTTTTTTGTTAGAAAATTCAACAACTTGCGGTTAGAAGCTGAAGTCTTTTGTTAGAAATTAATTTTTTTGGAAGATTTATCATTTTAATAGAAAATTGATCTCTTTTTAAAAATTTAACTAGTTTGTCGAAAATCAATTTTTTATCTAAAAATTTTAATATTCCCGTAGAAAATTTAACTATTTCGGGTGAAAAATTGACCTTTTCTAGTTAAAAAATAAAAAATTTGGATGTAAATTCGTCTTTTTAAATTAAAAATTTATTTATTTCGTGAACAATTTGCGTATGTTGTTAAAAATCGACGTTTCTGGTAGGAAATGAGTTTTTTCTTTGAAAGTTAATCTTAATATTTACGAGAGAAATATTTATCATTTTAGTTAAAAATTTATCTTTTAGGCTACACATTAATTTACATGGTTGAAAATTAAACTCGTTTGTTGAAAATTAATTTTTTTAAATTAAAGATTCATCATTTTGATTTAAAATTCATTTTTTGGTTGAACATTCATTTTTTGACAGAGAATTTAATTTTTTATTGAAGAATGGTCTTTTTCGTTTAAAAGTAGACTTTTTTGTTTCAACATTGATTTTCTTCACTTGAAACTTAATTATTTAAGTTCTGATTGACAATTGATTTATTTTAGTAAAACATATTTTGTTGTTGAAAGTTTAACTGTTTCAGTTGAAGATTCATTGTTCAGTTAAAAACTCATATTTTTGTTTAAAATTTAACTATTCCAGTTGACGATTCATCATCTAAGTTGAAAATTTATCAATTACTATGAAAGATACTTTTTTTATTAAAAATGTAAATAGTTCATATTCTGTTAAAAATTTATTTTTTTCTAGTTTAAAATGTAAATATTTTTTTTGAAAATGTCTCCTTTAATTTAAAATTCATCTTTTTGGTTAAAAATTGAAATATTTCAGTTAAATATTCATCATTTTAGTTCAAAATTCTTCTGTTTGGTTTAAAATTCCACGAGTTTTGTTATAGATGATTTTCTTTCATCAGTATAAACGTTTATTTTTGTATACCTCTAAAATATTTTTAAAACAAATTTTCAACTACATATGAGTTATTATAAATATGTGTGATCTTTCCTACGGAATTTTTATTTGATTAATAATTGAATTAAATTGTTAAAAACCATGTAGTCAAACTAAATAAATATAAAAAAAATAATAAGAAACGAAATTAACATACCGTGGACATTATCTTTCCGCCTGGGCCTTTAACTTCTGCCTTCCAAATTATGTCACTTTCCCAAAAATGTTGTTCACAAACTGGATTTCTATATTGTAAATTAATGTCATCTCTGCGAATAGCCTGTTGCCACCGTTTAATTTCTTTGGGATCTTTTGGCACCAGAAAAAAATGAAACTTCCGAATTGCTATTATAGCCTGACGTACAACCCGGAGCCACACATTTTAATCCCATGATTTTGCACTAGCAATTAGAAAAATGTCTCAGCACAATAAATAATTTACTCGGCTACAAGTTCTTATAATTTAAACTTTCAATTTTACTCATTTTTCTCAAAGAAATCACTTTCAATAGAAAATTTACCGGTTTTGTCAATACAAAACAATGCAAAAGATGCAAAAAACAGGCTTACCTGATCGGAGCACCATCTATAGAATATATTTGAACTGTGATACCCCTCCGGATGCTAAGAGAACAGAAAATTGGCGGGGTGATGCATGGGGCTGCTGAGTACCCTCACCATTCCCCGGGAGCCGAATTCCCATCGACATAAAGTACCAGGGAATATGAAAAGAAAAAAAATTGAGAAAGTCGACCTGTCCTTTTCTAAGGATAGTGATTAGTTCTACTCATCTTCCATCTGCTTTCATTAGATAAAGATTAACTGACTAATTACCAATCGCTGTCCTTAGAAAAGGACATGTCTAGTTTCTCAATTTGTCATCTCTTTCTAGTCCCTGGACCACTTCCGACAGACGTAGCCAGCGGTCCAGTGCTGTATGCAGAGATGGGTAAGTAAAATACCCTAGGTGATTGACGTAGTTTATTACAGTAAATTACTAGGTACTTTACGTACCTAGTTTCTTACATGATATAAATTACGTGTATAATGGACTTTACTTTCCGTGGTTTCCATTATTTTGATTGTGTATATTTGATTGCTAAATGTTTTTGTGTATTGGTCTACTGGATGTTAAGTGTTTTTGTCTACTGGTCAAAAATCAATATTTTTTAATTTTCAAATTCAAAATTAAAAAAATATTGATTTTTTACCAGTATACAAAAACACTTACCATGAATGTATTTATTAAGTATTACATTGACCAATATTTCAAAATAACAAATAATGAAAAATATATATAAATATGAAAAATCATAGCAAATTATGAACACTTCTTGGGTTTAAATATTTTACCGGTATGCCTAAAAAACTGATATTAAAATCCATTCTAATTACAAGTGGGATTTCGTACAATATTTTTATTAATAAATGTCGCTTTATGTCATAAGGCAGTTACTATGCAAACCATTTTTAAAAAATCTTTCGGATTAAAATGTCGAGAAAACATTTCCATGCACAATATTGTGCCCAGGCGTGTAAAATAACTGTTCCTGTCAAATTTCGCGGGACTTGGGCAAATCCAATTATAATTGGTTATTGTTAAAAAATAACATAATACAATTTCACTAGAATGGTTAGGTGTCACTTGAAGCAAATGTAAACAAAACACGGAAAATAAACACGCAGACAGCGGACAGTGGGTAAAAAATGACTTTTCTTTCAAAATAACGTACAGCCCGCAAATACTGACCAATTTGGACAAATAAATTTTGAAAAAACGCTGATAAGATTTCTAAGAGAGTTGTTGAGCCCGATTTTTTAATTATGCTTTTAATTTATTTTTATAAATAAAAAAATATGACGAAAAAAATTGTAATTTTTTTCTATTTGACATTCCCGGTGCTCGTCAATAACAGTAAAATTGTTGAAATCCCCTAGGCCGCATAGAGTAACATTAGTTAAATATGCTCCAATAGTAAACAGTAAACAAAGAAATATTTTGTAAA
>NC_046663.1:129843616-129858966 GCF_010883055.1 Belonocnema kinseyi
TTGGGATCTTCATGATAAATTTAACATCGACTGATATAGAAAAAAATGAATTTTTTCGTCCGTAGATGCCCGATTCATTAAATACGTTCATTTAATGTGTTTATAATATAAAAATTTTATTTTTATGAGAAAATTTCTTCAATATAATGGCAGGTCCTTATATTATTAATCATCGCTATATTTATACTTATAATTTACACTAATAATTATGAAAAGAAAGGATTATGTTCTCATAAAAACGCACAAACTCGTGCATATTTATTATTATCCAATATGTTAAAATCAATATTGTAAACATCGTTGTACAAACTACGCATTTTGTACATCTTTACTTTCAATCCACCGCCAAAATACAATGATTTCTCGTCTGCAAATCTTCAACCGCTGCTCATAAAAGTCAGCCACGAAATATTAAAGAGGGTGGCACAATGGCCAGTTTCTTGGACTCAAGGTACTGCACCCCGATTCTACGCCTTCAGATATAGACTCTTGGATATACATAAAAATCAATTGATATCAATTGTGTCGTCCCCTCGCCGTCAAGTTTTTGGTTCTGATCGCAACAGAATCTAACATATATAAACCCAGAATCTGAATCAAAAGTCAGTCTGACATCGAATTTCAAATCGGGCGGAAGCTCTGCCCTAGAGTACAACGACGTAAATCTCAAACTATTATATTAATTAAAAGACTCCGGTTATTTGGAAACTATTTCCAAATTGTCGAAAAACAAATTTCAGCATGAAAGTAGAATCAGTGTTGTGCTTTTGAAATTCAATCGAACTTAAGTCGATTAGAATTTCAAAACCCTTTCAAATAAGTGAAACTTTACACAGAAGATCCCTTTTTGACAATACCATTGTCAACCATTATTAGCCCTGAGTACCAGCAGAAGAGTCGAGGCTACCTGCACACTTACAGGCTCCTTTGACAATACTCATTGTCAATCATCGTTACGGTGAATCACCAGAAGGACGATCAGGCCCACCTGTTAACCAGCAAGCACCAGCACGACTACTTGAATCCTTCCGAGCCAACGACAGCAAATCTCATCGAGTAGGAAAATACCAGTTTTAAAGGGATCTTAAAATATTTCAGCAATCCCCAGTTTTACAAGTGCGATTTGGATTATAAAAATTGGTAAGTTTAATCAACGAGTTAAGAACTGAAAATATTTACCATTTCTTTAAAGCTCAATCTTTAAGATCTACCTTTATTTTAAGGTGGAGATCTGGAATGAAGAGTTTCTGCTACCTGTGAGACTCCAGTGCAAATCAAATTTCAAATTAAAAATACCACTACATTTTAAAATTAAGTCAAATATTAACATAATCCTTTTCAATATTTTCAAGT
This sequence comes from Belonocnema kinseyi, assembly GCF_010883055.1. Taxonomy (NCBI): domain Eukaryota; kingdom Metazoa; phylum Arthropoda; class Insecta; order Hymenoptera; family Cynipidae; genus Belonocnema; species Belonocnema kinseyi. The sequence goes on from NC_046663.1 coordinate 129,844,970, forward strand.
TAGCTATCTCTCTTTAAACCTGTAATTTCTTTAATTTAATAAACTTTTAAATATTACATATTCAGTTGCATTTCAAGTTATTTGTAGAATAGTGTGTAGTTATCTTCACCTTTGGAAGTTATTCTCATCCCTGTTTCGAAATCCTAGATTTAGTTCAAAATCGAAAAACCTTTTAAATAATTATTTTTAACAAGGTAAGTTTCTGCCTAGTAGGACGTAACATACCTCGTTATTAATTTTGTGCATCGGCCGCGGAAATTAAAAACTACCGATAACCAAGATAACTACCAAATTTTTTTTTACTTTAAAAATTTTCTCAAAATTTTTTTTTTCCAGTATTTTAAAATTAAATATTAACAATTTTTCAAAATTTTTTTTAATTATGAAAATTTAATTTACTTTTTGAATATTTTCTTGAAAATAAAACAAAACAAAAAAAGCACAGGGCAATCAACGGAATGCAAAAAATTTGTTAATTTTAAGAATTGTACTTATACTATTTATATCTGAATTTATAATACCTGTATTTATAACCTGTACCATTTATATTTCTGCCCTGTACCCCCAACATATCATTTCTAAAAAATTGTGTATAAACTCTCAGTATTGAGCAAATTAATTTCAACTTATTTTCATAATAACACGCCTTCAAGCTTTACAAAATCCTGAACTAGCAAAAATAATTGCGAATAATCAACAGTTTCCAAAAAATATTCGAAAAAATTCAAAAGCTTATTTAGGCACAGAATTTCAAAACCATTCAATAATTATCACACCTGGTACTAACGATACTTCAGAAATCACTTCTGAATCTCAAATTTAATGTTAAAATTCTCTAATTAATTCAAGTTTCGAGGATAAAACCTTAATTTTTCCCTCAAATTCAAAAAATTTTCAAAATGAAACTTTAGAAAACTACACATTGAACGACGTGACAATCACAAATTTCAACATAAATAGTGAGGGCCAAAATAGAGCAAATTCAACAATAATTGATAATACACGGAAAGATCCTTTAAATAAAGAAAATTATTTTAGCGATTCAAATCCATTTCCACAACAATAATTTAAAGAAATTCAACTAAAACAGGAACATATTATACCGAAAGTAAAAATTCAATCAGACTCAAACTTTGACCCACAAACGTCAAACATGAATAAACTGCCTACTAACCAACAGGTCTCACTCAAAGACGCATTAGAGGTCATTCCATTATTTGACGGAACAAATAACGTCCCTTTTAGTCATTTTGTTGAGGCATGCAAAGAAGCAAGGTCCATGCTACCATGTGTAGAAGTAGAAACAAACCTAGTTAAACTTCTTAGAAGTAATCTTGCAGGGGATGCCCGAAAATGCATATATGGGTATACCTACAATACGATTGATAAACTAATAAATAAACTAAAAACAGTATACGCACCATTAAAAACAGTTTATCAACTTCAAGGAGAATTAGGTAACATTTATCAATGGGAAAACGAAAAAGCACTTTCCTATGCAACTAGATTAAAAGAAATCTCAGATAAAATTAGTGATGAGTATAAAGCAAAAAATAAAATTATTTCAATAGTAGAAGACAATAAAATTAAAGACAATTTTATAGAAGAATTAGAAAAATACGCAGTCGATTGTTTTATTAGAGGTTTAAGAACAGAACTTCAAATAAGAATACAAAAGTCACAATCATTTTCAGAAACAGTTAACAGCGCATTAGACATAGAAAGATCAATTGCCGCAACAGAAGAATTAAGAAAAAGATCAAACTATCCTCAACCAGATGAAATAACAGAAAATAAAATCCAAACTAATAAAGTTAATGTTATTCACGAATATGTCACATTATGTCAATTCTGTGGAAAGATTGGGCATATGGCATATGAAACAAATTTTTTCTAATAATATTCAAATTGAAAGACAATATTTTCCTAAAATTTTTCAAAATGAAAGACAATTTTTTCCTAATCATTCTCAAAATCAAAGACAATTTTCGCCCAATTATTCTCAAAATCAAAGAACCAGTCTAAACCTAATTTCACACAAGAAAATAAAATAATATGCTATTATTGAAAAGAACCGGGTCATATAATTAATGATTGACGTAAAAGACAATATAACAATCAATATCAAGAACAAGAACAACATCAACAATTAAATCCTGCACAACAGTTAAATCTGGAAAACTCCAGTGCCCTTCCCAGACAGGTTGATCAGAGGAAGGCCTAAATCAAGAATCCAATGCATCCAATTCTAATTCTGAAAATAATAAAGAAGAAAAAACTGCAAAAATAAATTTAAGTGTTACTAATACCATCCCTCATATAACACTATCATCAAACGGTTTAAAAAATCCTGTAAGATTAACGGTCGATACAGGAGCTGGTCCCAATTTAATTAAAGAAAAATCAGTCGAATCATTCATAAAAATAAATAAAAAAAATTATTTAAAATTAACAGGAATTAACGAACACCCAGTATACACTCTTGGTCAAATAACAATAAATATTTTTTAAATTCTAACAATTTTTAATATAATTCCCAATGGATCACGATGGCGTTATAGGAACATAATTTTTTCAAAACAATAATGTAAAAATAAACTTCGAACAGAGACAATTAGAAATAAATGAAAAACATCCTTTTGATACTCAAGATGTAATTACAATCCCAGCAAGAACAATTTTGGACTTCTATGTCCATGTTTAAAATAATGAAAAAGAAACCGGTTTTATTCCAGAACTTTTACCAAATAGTGGAATATTTTTAGGAAAGGCAGCAGTAAAAAATAATAATGGTAAAGCTTATCTTAAAATTGCAAATACTTGTCCTTATCTAGTTGAAATTAAAGTCCCTACAGTAGAACTTTTAGATTTCGACGAAATGGAAATATCAGATTATTATACGCAAACTTCAAATGAAAAAGAAACTCAAAATATAGAATTATAACAATTTGAACATAAATTTAACTATTTTGATACTAAATGTAATCAAAAAGTTCATTTTCATCATATTTTAAACATTTCCGAAGAAAATAAACTCGAAAACATAAAGAAATTATTACGTTTAGAACATTTAAATTAAGAAGAATATACTCATGTTGAGAAACTTATTATTAACAATAAAGACATTTTCCAAATCCCAGATGAACCTCTTGAAGCAACTAGCGTACTAAGGCACAGTATCCCTATAGGAGATAGTCAATCCATATTTACGCGACAATATAGACTTCCCCAAATTCAAAGAGAAGAAATAACTAGACAGGTCAATGAATTAATAAAAATTAAAATTGTGAAGCCATCTCAATCACCTTATAATTCCCCTGCTTTTCTCGTACTTAAAAAACCGGATTCCCACGGAAATATAAAATGACGAATGGTTTTAGATTATCGCAAATTAAATGAAAAAACTATAGGAGATTGTTCTCCACGCCCTAATATCACAGATATTTTAGATCAGTTAGGAAAAGCACAATACTTCTCGGTCTGTGACCTGGCCAGTGGTTTTCATAAAATAATAATGAGTCCGGAAGACTCACACAAAACTGCCTTTTCAACGCCCTACGGACAATGTAAGTTCGAACACATGCCTTTCGGTTTAAAGAATGCACCTGCAACCTTCCAACGTTTAATGGATCTCGTTTAAGCCGGCCTTCAAGGAATCGAATTATTTTTATATTTGGAGGACATAGTCCTTTACGCAAATACCTTAGAAGAACACGAAGAAAAATTTACGAAATTAGCAAATAGATTAAAAGAAGCAAATTTAAAACTACAGCCAGATAAATGCGAATTCTTACGTCCAAAAGTAGTTTATCTTGGACATGTCATTGATAAAGAAAGAGTTAGGTCAGATACTAGAAAATTAGAAGCAGTAAGAAATTTCCCCATATCGAAAAAACCTAAAAACATACAAGAATTCATAGGACTTGCAGGATATTATAGAAAATTCATCGATGCCTTTTCAAACATAGCAGCCACACTTAATAAATTATTTAAAAAAGATGTAGAATTTAAATGGACAGAAACTCAACAAAAAGCATTTGAAACACTAAAAAATAAATTGTGCGAAGAACCTTTATTACAAAGACCTGATTTTGCTAAACCCTTTGTTTTGACAACCGACGCTTCCACTTATGCAGTTGCAGGCATTTTATCTCAAGGAAAAATTGGTAAAGAGAAGCCAATAGCATATGCATCACGATCATTAAGCGACAGCGAACGAAAATTCGAAACCTACGAGAAAGAAGCTTTAGCAATTGTCTTTTATGTAACTCATTTCAGACCCTATTTATATGGAAGGAAATTCACCTTAGTAACCGATCATTAGCCATTAGTATGGTTTCAAAATTGCAAAGATCTTTGTTCTCGCGTAACGAGGTGGAAATTAAAATTAGCAGAGTACGATTTCGATGTAATCTTTAAAGCTGGAAAAATGAATGTAAATGCCAACGCCCTATCCAGAAACCCGAATGAGAATATTGAGAAAATTAATAACACTGAAGCATTAATTGCAAATCATATATATTTAACCAATCCTGAAGAATATAAAATCAAAAAATAAGAAATCAAGAAGAAGAATTATTAAATAAAAAATAAGAAATCAATCAGAAGAATTATTAAATCAAGAAATAAGAAATCATGAAGAAAAATTATTAAATCAAGAAATAAGAAATCAAGAAGAAGAATTATTAAATCAGAAGATACGAAAGAAAAAACAAAAGTTGACAAAAAGTAAATTAAGAAAGCGAACGCTAGAAACAACTGAAAATTATGAAGAAAATAAAAAATCGCTGAACATTTTCAGCAAAAAGAATCGAAAGAACTTCAAAATGCAAATTTAGAAGTCAAAAAGAGAGGTAGATCACGCAAGGTTATACTTGACTCACATAAAATAATTCCTGCTTTTGAAAATAATATTGAAGAAAGCTTAAGAAAAGAAAAAGATCATTTTTAATCGGAATATTTATAAATTAAAAAGCAAGGTAGACCAGGCAAATCAATGCACGAAAAACAAAAAGTCATCCCTACTCCTGTAGTTAAAAAGAGAGGTAGGCCTAGAAAAGAAAATATAAAAATTACTCCAACAATGTAAGACTCAGACTCGAATTGCGAATATTTTGATTATAAAAAAAGAAAAGTTGAAGAAAATAAAATAAGAAAATGTAACAAAGAAGAATTACAAAAATCCAGTGAAGATGAAGAAAAAAATTATTATTCAAACACTAGTGCATCAAAAGAAGAAGATAAAGATAATGAAGAAGAAGATGAAGGATATGAAAATGAAATTAATGATGATGAGGAAAATGATAATGAAGAAAATTTAAAAGAAGATAACTATAATGAAGAAAACTATGACTTTAAGCATGATAATAAAAATTATCCTAAAAATAAATTTAATGATACAACACTTCAAGATGATTTTGAAAATCTTAAGGTGATAGAATCAGTAGATAATCGTCCACCCCCGGAACCACCCTCTATTGAAATCCCATTATCCAGTCGATTGAATTCAAATAAAAATATTGTAGAATGTCGTGACAAAATGTCTATGAGAAAAGATAATTATGCATATTATAAAACCGTCGAAGGAAAACGTTGAAATTTTGGGTTCAGCATTCTCGAAAAACGACAACAATTGCCAAAATTTTCTAAACTTCAAAAAGGACTCGCGAAAGAAATAAAAAAGGTAAGCAATTTCACATTACATTACCAATTGGAGGAGAAATAAAAGATAATCTTACAGAAACATTAAAAAATATAAAACTATGCATATTCTCTCTACGAAATTTGGCAGAAAAATTCAAATTAAAATCATTCAGTATAACAAAAACACCATATGTTAATAACGTATCATGGGAGGAAATATTAAATACACTGCAAGCATCATTTTCGGAATCAACTATAAAAGTTATTATTTGCTTGGGAATAACACAATATCCCACTAAAGATACAAGATATCATTTAATTGAAGAAACACACTCGTCAGCAGTAGGAGGTCATAAAGGAGTAACAAAAACTTACAACAGGATAAAACAGAAACATTTTTGCGAAAACATGAAGTTAGATATCCAGAAATATATACAATTATGCTTACAATGTCAATTAAAAAAATGAGTTCGCGTAAAAACAAAAAGTCCGATGGTTATTACTAATAAACCCGGTACAGCTTTCGAAAAAATTTCCATGGACATAGTTGGTCCACTTCCTAAAACAACATCTGGAAATTTAAACATTTTGACCATCCAGGATAATTTTACAAAATACTCATTAGCCATACCCCTTCCAAATCAACAAGCTAGTACCATAGCCGACGCATTTATCAAAAGATTTATATGCATTTATGGTTCACCGAAAGGAGTATTAACAAATCAAGGACAAAATATTCTAAGTAATTTATTAAAAAGATTAGCAAAGAGATTTAGAATCCGACAATTTAAATCAACTGTATTTCACCCACAATCAAACGGACCACTTGAAAGGTCTCATCATTCATTAGCGGAATATCAAAAACAATTTGATGATAAAAATTTAGAATGGGACGAATGGTTAGAATTAGCAATATTTTCTTATAATACAAGTATACATGAAGGTACAAAATGTACCCCATATGAGTTAGTTTTTGGAAAAATAGCACGACAACCCTCAAGTGAACCACCACCATCACATGAAAAACTAGAAACATACGAAGATTATACAATCAAATTAATTACATGATTACATGAAATTCGAAATATAGCAAGACAAAATTTGATAGCAGTAAAAGAAAAATCGAAACAATACTATGACAAAAAAATTAACCCTCAAGATTTCAATGTAGGAGATAGAGTATTTTTACTAGAAGGAGGAAAAATTACAAAATTTGACAATCATTATTCAGACCCTTATGAAGTTTCAGAAATACTAGGAAATGGAAACGTAATAATTAAAATAAATAAATCATCAAAAATCGTATGCATAAACAAACTTAAAATGTCCCATATTGATATTCAAGAAAAAATGTAATCTGAAACAAAACAATAAATGGTCCAAGCAAGAATAATGTTGTTAAATATTTTGGATCAATTTTATTTAAAAATTCATACTCTCTCCAATTCCAGGCTTAAAAACGAAAATACTATGGAAATTCAACACCAGAAAAGAATTGATGAACTATACACTATAATAGAAAGACATGTCGACATATACACTCTTTTACCATGTTTAATTATGTGCGGAGTATATGACTGGAATGACAATATAGTAGATTATTGGGCAAGAAACATTTCTCAGCCAGAAACAACTAAGGAAATTATTCTTACTATTAAAACAAGAGGACCTGAAGCCTACTACAATTTAATAAGGAGCTTTCGAATATCAAACCATAATTTTTTAGCTGCTCTTTTAGACCTTATTTATTAGGTATATAAAACGTACCCAAAATATGCATCATACCTTACTCACAATTCTTATTGTAGAGTTGGAATTCATTTTACAATTACAAATGGAATTAGTTCAGAAATAGCCGCACATAAAGCAGCTTTGTTGAATTTAAAATTGCTAATGGAAACTTATGATCTTTGCGAAGATCCACATTTAAGTAAGGTTACAAAGAAAAAGAAAACTCAAGAAATAAGAATTCAAACGGATTCTGGACCCAAACTAGTACCATGGACAAACTCTTGCCAGCGTTGTCTCTTTGATTCTTCTTCAACCGTCCACAAACGATTAGAGGCCACGAAAGGCTTATATAAGGCCTCAGACACATTAAGAATTAGTTTGTTTCTATTTAAAAAAGAATCACGCGTCCTTCGGCGTACCCACTCTATAGGGCAAAATAATACCAAACCATTTTCCAAAATTATGGTTTTCAAATGAATCGCCTCTCTCACTTCAACGCCTTGGACATTTTTTCCCGTCTAGCAGACTTGATTTTCCTCGTTCTAAAAAAAAATTATATAAATTTGAAATCATCCCTCTAAATAATTTTTGTTCTCTTCTATCTTCTCGTTACCTGAACAAACTCAATATTTCATTTTTACTCACTTAACACAACATATGTTTTTCGAAAGTATCGCAAATTGCACATTACTTGGCTCCAACTAAGAAAGCACCAAGTTTTGACTGAATCGCTATCTCCCTTCGAACTTCTTTAGTCAAATTGTGTTGTTGCTCCTCAGGCAACAGCGACCAGTGAAGTGGACAATCAATATTTAACCCAGGTCTAATTCTGATTGGCTTAAAAGATCCTCCATCTATAAAAACCCAAGGATCAAAAAATCCAACCGGAGTCTTATCACGTTGAAAATTGGGACTAGCCTCATTAAAGCCTCATCCAGCATTCTGTCAATATCTGCCATATTCCGAATTTTTTTCACTAAACGTCACTTCAACAACACAAAAAACTATCAACTGTCTCTTTAGACGAATAACTTTAACTGACCATCTTAAGCACGGGAGTGATGACTCGATGCAAATGCAAGGTAACAAACATGGCGTAAAAAGGATAGCAGAGCCTCTACCAACGACTGGATGAACTAATCGTTGAGCGGGCCATTTGAATATAAATAATTTTACTTGATATTAGTAATTTTGTTGTTATAAATTAATATTACCATTCGTAATTGATATTACACAAGAGGGTGTAATAACATCACAAAAAGATATTAATAATATATAACAACAATATTCACTAATACCCCAGTTCATATCAGCTATTCCATAATAAATTATACATCCTAATATTATTTATATCACAGTATTAATTAGAGTGAGAAAAATAACAAACATATTAATTTAATTAAAAACAACTTTTATTACTCAAAATTCCTTTAAAAATATTTTTGGTAGCCAGACTCAAGGTGGTGTTATATAGAATTCAGAATTTTCTGATATTATGCATCGAATCATACAACATTTTTTTAACGAAGTTGCTCGACGTCATCTGCGGAAAAGAAGATTCTTGTCTCAGAAACAAATCTTCTATGATAATCTGCATCCTAAAGGGGATTAAACTTTGTTTATAATTTAAATTTCTGGATGTTTATTAGGGCGAAGTGAAAACGAATAAATTAGTCGAATCGTTTGAGCTAAACGAAAAATATTTTTGGTTGGGCATTCGAAAAAAGTGAAATTTTTTTTCAAATCAGTCAATATCTTCTGTTCCCTTTTTTGATGCATTAAAATGACCATTTATACAAGCACATTTAAACAACTAAAATTATGTACTCACCTATTTTTATCAGCAAATATTGTGTTGAAGTGTTTTTCGTTTCTACAAACAGGCTGGCTTCTGTGTGCTTTTAAAAGAACACCAGTTTTCACCCTTTTCACCACCTAAGAAGACTACGAAAGAAACTCTTTCTAAAAATCCTTGAATATTTCACATCTCCTAGACCCAAGACTTTTTACGCCTGATAAATTAAAATCAAATTGAAAATTGTAAATATACATATTATATTTACTAAACAAAAAAATAAAAATAAATAATTTCAACAACAAAAAATTACTTCAAATAAAAAAAGCAAGTAAATTTTTTGTTATAAGCAAAAACAAAACAAAACGGGGAAATAAAAATAAAACAATATTTAAATACAAATACATTTTTATTCAAAAATACCTAAATCCCTAATCTAAAATACAAGAAAAAACATATAAAAAGTAAAAAGCCCTAATATAGCTAAATAAGTACAAGTTAATTTTTCTTATTTATTATTACAAGTGGGAAGTCTGAAACAAACAAACAAAATTGGTATTAGTTTTTAAAAAAACACACACTTTTTCAAATTCAAACTTTAAATCAAATTAAAATATCACCTTTTTTATGGTCCTTCCTTCTAAACGATATATATGTCACATAAAATTAAATTTTTGATTCAGATTTTTATTGATCCTGCCATCTTATATTCTTATGTCCAACCTTAAACAAACAAAACTTTATACATAAATTCATCTAATAATAAGAATATTTATCGAATTAAAAGACTTGTCACATTTAGAAATACATAAATATTTACCTCACTGAATTGTCCATTTACAATTCGCCATAAGCTACGTGCGACAATATAATTCTCAGTCAAACCGTGTTTGCCGCTTAACTGTTTTGCCACCGTTTGCATTCGGGACCATCTAAATCGCCTCACATCCCAGGCCCAGTCGTCTGCCCAGCGAATTTTTTTTCCGTTATGCCTGACAAAATTCATTTTCGGCACAGCCTCCCTTTTACCATTATCTAACCATTTAACCTGGCCATTTGCAATCTGAAACAAGAAAAATTTATTTTAATTTTTTCATTCTTTTTTTCCTCCTTTCATTCAAATAAAAATAACTATATAATATAAGCTCAGAGTTTAAGCAATAAAATAAAAATAAAAAATTATTTTTTTCAATTGAAAACAAATATTTTTTCCTAAATTCTATTCAAAAATAAAAAAAATAAAAAAACTATATTCAAGAAATAGCGAAATATTGTACCACTATGTTTTAAAATGGACATAAGTTAAAAACGAATAAATATAATATGAACAAATAAACAAATAATAATAACACGATTATAAAAATGTACTCACCACTTTCAAATAGAAGTATCCACCCTTATTATTGAATAAGGCACAAAAGCGGTCCCTTATATGAAAAGCTCCATACAGCTCTTAATCAAGGAACTGTTCTTAAAAATTATCTTTCAACTCGTTTTGCTCATCAGCATTAAACAACGACCAATATAGTGGACACTGAATTCGTGTTCCACAAGCAATTGTTAAAAGCGCAAAAGCTCCTCCGAGAACAAAGTCCCATGGAGCCCTCCATCCTAAATTTTTTCTCTCCTCGAACTTTACACCACAATCCATTTTTAAGGCAGTATATTCCTTTTAATTTTAGCTGAACCGTTAGGTTCAGAAGATATTTTAATACTGACCAGATTTCTTTGAAGAAAACCAGCAAGTAAAGTAGGAAAAAATGTAGAAATTAAACTCCACCTATTTGGTAATAGAAATGTCCTTTTTTCAAAGATTCTTCTCGACGAATCACACTGATTATAAAAAAGGTGCATAGATCTTTTGTTAAAACAAAGCACTAAAAGTTACCCTCCCATTAGCAAAAGAGACCAGCGAGTATTGGATCTTGCAATGCAAAAGAAAATAGTCAATCCCACTTTTTATTTCTCGGTCACTAAATATACCACAAGAAATTTCTCCACCCTTCAATTTATTAATTTTATCCTCTACTAATGAATTAAATCATTTTTCCTAAAACATATAGTAGTTACCGAAACTCACTACATCCTATTTTTTTCTTTAAAAAATTAATTAACTTCAAAATAAATTACAATTCATTTTGAAACTCGTAATCATACAATTACAAAAATATTTTCCTATCCATTTTAATTTTTATTTATTTATTTTTTAAACACAATTTATTTAAAAACGTTTTGTATTCTTTTATAAATTCATTTAGATATACTTATATTTAATTTTCTTTCATTATTTTTATGGAAATAATGATAAAACCCAGAGAATAGGACAAAATAATTATTGCATGCAGTTTTTATTTTTTATTTATTACAAGTATCATCTAAATAACAAATATCTTTAATTTAGGTGCAACTATAAAAAATTATTAATTTTAGTTAATCATTTAATTTCCTCTATATAATAATTATTATCAATTTTCATTTTTGATTTATACTAGAAATATCGTATAAAGTTGAAGACTAAATATTGATACTTACCTGAGTATCATTTTTATAATTATATTTAACAAGACCCGAACGTAAGGCACATTGGCGATATTGATGGAGTACTGTCGAACAATCACCGCGAAATTTATAAAAAAATACTTAAATTATGGTATTTTGCATTACTACCCAACATTACATCAAATTACGTAAAAAAAGGTGGCACAGAAAAACTTTGTAGCCACTGTTTTTCGCTGTTACCGGATTATTTCAAAAACAATTATGAATGCAGATTAACGTGGCATTCAATAGGCGAAATTAACCAAGTAAGAACATCATGCAACATATTTCCCTTACAAATAATAAATCCTCGCAGTCTTGCTCAGATATGCGTGGACTGTATAGAATAGAACAGTACTTAGATTGTAAACCAGATTTAGAAGAAAGAGAAGACGAAGAGGAAGAACAAAGGTGGCAAGAGATACAAGTAAACAACCATTTTATATATTATGAAACAGAAAACAGTAATGACGACACGAGTGACGAAGAAGATAAACACTTTTTCGACATAGATTTTAAAAAAAGTGATACATGGTTTTCTGCTTGTATTTTCTTTTTATAATAATAGGAAATCATTGGGTATAGACTCTTCTATCTTATATTATTTCAAACTTCCTCAGTACGTGAAATTAATATTTACATTTAGATTCATAAAAAATAAACTATAAAAAGGAGTATGTATCCAATTTTACTATAAGGAAATGATAATATAGTGAATAGTTTATAATAAAAATATGTTAATTATTTAGTTTACATTATATATGACATATAAAGAAGGCTTATGTTTAAAAAGAAATTTTTCCCTCTCTATTCAATTTTAATTTAATTTTGACACTTTACAAATACAATAAAATAAGTTAGTAAAAAAATGAGAAAGAAAATATATCATATTTAGCATTACATTAATAAGTAGTCAATACATTAATTTAAAAAAAAATATATAAAAAAATAATAATAATTTTATTCCTGAACAATTAGAGACAAGAAGCATATTTGATTACATTTATTTTATCGCTATATTATTTGAAATGTTTCAGCAAATATGGAACCAGCAAACGCAAACGCAAAAAACAATCCTAGCGCTTCCTGTAGCCCTGTAGATTTTTCCGTCTGTAGATTTTTCCGTTCCCTTTTATAAAGTAACTACCCTATTTAAAGGTACACCGCAGCAACTTTTCGAAGCGGAATGCAAAGTAAACAAAGATTCTGTTTTTTACGTAAAGATTGGAGAACCAAAAATTAACAAAATGGGAGCAAAGCATAACGCTGTCCGACTTATTCTAAAAGAGCTAACAGAAATGTACGATTATAGCGAGAAACAAAAAAATAATGAAAATGAAAATAAAATAAAATTAGATAAGTGGACACATTCATGCGAAAAATGTTTCGAAAGGGGACACATAGCAAAAAATTGCTATGGACCCAAACGGAACCGTAGATATATAGAGTAAAATAAAAATTAATTTAAAAAAAATCATTTAAAATTCTGTTAGACTCAATATACATTCATAAGAATGAAAAATCAAGCGAAAAATTTAAAAAACAGGAATTTAGTAATATACGTAAGATCAGCGTGTTCATTTTCTGTGGTTTGTTTACGTTTGTTCCAAGTGTCACCTGACCTTTTGCGTGAACTTGTATTATGTTATTTGTGTAACAACAACCAATTACAATTGGACACGCTTGGGCACAATATTGTGCATGAAAATATCTGCTAGACATTTTTATCTGAAAGATTTTCTAAAAAAGGTTTGCATAGTGACTGCCTTATGACATAAAGCGATATTTATTAATAAAAATATTGTGCAAACTACCATGTTTGTTGATGATGAAAAAACGCATCACTTGTGCGTTAAATTGTTTTTTCTTATTGTCCCATGTTTGCGTTTCACCGCAGAAGACGTCGGTTGCGTACTTTCATGACCATTGTGGAAGAGTCTTTAGGCGGATCTTATGGAGGATATGTCTTCCTATTTGTTCCTGAATTGCGTTCATGATGTGATCTGCATTTAAACGCATGCATGGGACAATGGGGAAAAAACGGTATGCACCGACAATGCGTAAAACGGAAGTGACAGAAGGATAAAGCTGATCGAAAAATGCAAAACAAATGCAAAACCTGAAGTATTTACCAATGACAAAGTGTTCGAAGATTTAGGAAAGTTATACGTATTCTTTAATTATGACTAGATAATACGAGGGTGGATTGATAAGTTTCCGGCCTGACCAAGAAAAACAACGTTTTTAAGAATTTTTTTTTTTTATTTCTCAACATAATCTCCTCCAAGGC
>NC_046663.1:129859066-129860799 GCF_010883055.1 Belonocnema kinseyi
CTAACATGGCGATCGGGCTGAAACTATAGCTACAAGCTATCTAAGGATGGTACTATAGAACGCCACGTCAAGGTAGGCCTAGTGGCGCCATCTCTTGGTCAGACCGGAAACTTATCAATCCACCCTCGTATGTCATTCCTTAATATGGCTTTTCGCCACAGCTTAATTATTGCTGGATTTCTTGGTACAAAGAACATGTGAAATTTCTGTTCGTTGTTGTCATATACGGACTTGCAACCAGAGTTCGCATTTACGTTCCATACTTACCACATTTATAATAAGAATCCTACTGAAAGAAATCTGTGAATGTTTTCTAAAGATTCTCTAGGGTCAGAGAAGCTCAGAGAAATTCTCCGCAGGCACTCAGGTAGATATATTCAAAAGTTCAGGTAGTTCTCTTGAAAGTGTTAAAGGCTTTAAAATGACCTTTCCGAAATTGAAACAGAAATACGATCATAAATAAAAAGCAGAGAGGCTGAAATTGAAATAAGAATTCAATAATAAATAACAAGCAGAGGGGCTATATCAATAGAGTAGCCGGCACTCAAGGGTCCTTTGTTAAGCTTTCGGATTAAAATTTAGAAGTAGATTTTTTTTAATTTCATAGTTAACAACTTAAAACATAATAATTCGGAATCTACGGGCTTCGATGACTTCAGATATCTAACTTTTTTTTAGTGCTTAAAATTGGAATTAATAGAACGTTTCTCGTAAATGAAATGAGATAGCCAAAAAAGACAATTTTTTTGAATTCAACTAGAAAATTGTATATCAGTATATAAGTTATAATTATAAATATGTATAATGAGAAAATTCATCAATTGAAAAAAAAGTGTTAATAATTTGAAGAGAAATTTAAAAAGGGAGAGCGGATTAGCTACGACCAACTACTGTAAATAACTCTGCCCGCCCGGTACGTGACGAATACAAAAGGAACATTATATTACCGTCGCACCACTCTTAAAAGGACCACTAAAAGTATCTTGAAAAGGACCCAAATCTCTCAAACTATCTCCGAGACTATTTTGTTTCAAATCGACTTTTTTTATAGGCACAAATGGGCCAGGCTATTTCGCTAAAGAAAACTCAGAGATTTCTTTCGGTAGGGCACTAAAAGGATCTTGAAAAGGACCCAAATCTCTCAAACTATCTCCGAGACTAAATTGTTTCAAATCGGCTCTGCTTATACTCTCAAATGAGCCAGGCATTTCGCTAGAAAATGCTGAGAGATTTCTATCGGTAGGGAAAAAGAAAACTTTTTAAAAAATTAATAGATTCACTAGTCTATATTTTTTCAAAAAACTTTTTGGTGAATTTCTCGCAAACTAAGAGTTTTTAAATTATTTCTCTAAACTCAACAATGTCCTGCCGGATCGTAAGAGAACAGAAGAGTGGGGGCGATGCATTGGGTTGTCTAGACTCTAGAGATCCTCATAGACCGTGGGCTGACAACGTAAATGGGAGCGTGATACGGATAAGGCCAATTTTCACATGAGATGTTCGTCTGATGATGAGGAACGTAAAAATGGGTGCCTGGCAGGTGTGAGTGGATGTGTTCACCTGTGGCGACCTGTCAAAGGTGCGAATTTTTGGCAGTTAACTTACGTGACTCGGATAAGGTTGAAAATTGTTGTACATGTAGGGGCTGACATTAGAAATAGTACCTGCGCATTGCCAGGCACTTACCTGGATGCAAAAGTGTTGCCAGGCGGCTTCGAAGTCGCCGGAAACTC
>NC_046663.1:129860899-129888786 GCF_010883055.1 Belonocnema kinseyi
CCAAGTTATTCGCATTTTTCCTTCTTTTTCCCATTTTTTCAATCACCAGCTGTATCTTTAGCAATTTAAAAGAAGGTGTGCTCAAAATTAGTACACGAATAAATTAAGTCTTGTCCAATGAATTGGCGTCAGCCACTTTCAATTAAAACAATAACTTATTCTGCTATAAATAATCATAATCAGTGTCACGTGCTCAGCTTCTGATTATCGTAGAAAGTTGTAATAAAGATGAATATGATTATAAAAATTAAACAACAAAATCGCTTCACTTTAAAATACCCATTATTTATTATTGTTAAAGTTTATGTTTTGTCGCGGAGATACATTCGATCTTTATTACCGTGACGAATGTCAAGTTTGCGAATATGCAACAAAGTAAAATCAGAAGAAAAGAAGAAAGTTTTCGATATAAAAAGTATGGGAATGCACACAACTTACCAGTAAGGTAAGTACACTTATTTTTGTGAAAATAAAAGCGTCCCATGGTTGCAGAATTGCGTTGCGTAATGCGTCATTTTACTAGACATTGTAGCCCATAATATTCTCCTAGTTATTCAGAGAAACACTCTGATTGGCAAAAATGTCTAGTGATTTGACGCATTATGCAAAACGCAACGCAATTCTGCAATCATGGGGCGCCATCCTCAAGCTAAATAGCCTGGCCCATTTCAGCCTATAAGTAGGGTCGATTTGCATGATTTAGTCTTAGAGATAGAGAGATTTGGGTTCTTTTCAAGGTCCTTTTGAGAGTGATGCGACGGTAATATAATGTTCCTTTTGTATTCGCCACGTACCCGGCGGGCAGAGTTATTTACAGTAGTTTGTCATCGCTAAACCGACTCTCCATTTTTAGATTTTTCTTCAAATTATTAGCACTTTTTTAACTGATATATTTTCTCATTATACTTATTTATAATTATAATTTATATACTAATATACAATTTTCTATTTGAATTAAAAAATCTTGTCTTTTTTGGCGTATCTCATTCTAGTTAGGAGAAACGAATTAATTCCAATTTTAAACATTAAAAAAAAAGTTAGATATCTGAAATCGTCGAAACCCGTAGATTCCGAATTATTATGTTTTGGGATGTTAACTATGAAATGTAACAAAATCTATTTCTAAATTTTAATCCGAATGCTTAACAAAGGACCCTTTAGTGTCGGCTACTCTATTGTTATAACCTCTCTGCTCGTTATTTATGATCGAATTCTTATTTCTAGTTCAGCCTCTCTGTTTGTTATTCATGATCGTATTTTTATTTCAATTTCGGAAAGGAGATTTTAAAGCCTTCAAACCATTTTAACGCGCTTACTGAAGATTGTGTAAAATTGTGATTAACTAAGTTTGAGAAACAACTAATTCTAAGTATAACAAAATATGTTAATGCAAGAATGAAAAAGATTCCTTTACTGAATTTTGTAAAATATTTAAAAGTATATATACTTTCATATAATATATATAAAAGTGTCAATCCCTATATAGTATATATACTTAGTATATACACTTTTATATAATATAGATCAAAGTTGTCAATCCCTGTTGACAAACGACAAAGGAGGCTGTTTTAATGTAAGCTTACACGTATTTTCATGTAAAAATTCGTGAGCGAATACAAAATATAAATTTTTAAGGGTTTCTTTTTTATGTGTATAAATTTTGAATGCGTGTACTTTAAGGTATAATAATCCGTTTTTAAACGTATACTTAGGATATTTTTAACATTTCTTCACGTATCTTGATGCCATCAAAATTTTTCGATGAGTACGTAAGTTCGTTTGATGCTAATTTTATAAAAGTTAATTTTTCCTCTTAATATGTTGAGAGCTATCAGAATTCTATCAAAACTACGAGAAAATATGATTATTTAAGAAAATTCAATTTCGTCAAAAAGTGGATTTAGCACCGTTTAGCTTTCCCGGCATTATATGTAAATAAACATATACAAATAGACAAAAAATAAGACAAAAATTCAAATACAAGAATTTTGTGCGGTCATTTGTTTAGAAACTACAGAGGAACAAAGTTCCGTGTAGGTGTGACGCCGCGTGTAGCGTAAGTGCAGCTTTCGCTGGGACGCCGCCGCCGCCGCCAACCTTCTTGGCTGTAACCAGCACTCACACTGCGCGCGCCGTCGCACCTACACGGAACTTTGTTGCTCTGTAGTTTCCAAACAAATAACCGCACAACAGTCTTGTATTTGAATTTTTGTCTTATTTTGTTGTTTGTATTTTGTTGATGAATTCTTCCTTTCTCGGGGTTGAATATTAATCGAATACGCGAATGAAGTTCAAAATTCATTTGAGAATCAGTCACTTTGTACAAGATACGTTGGCACAAGAAACCGAACTTTGCACGCAGTTCCTTCAAAAATGAGATTTCGAGCAAATCGTTTTAAAACAACATTTATTTTATTTTTAAATTCTTATTCATGAGAGTGTAATGTAATCGTCTAAATTTTCAATTTCTGGTTTCTAACGGAACTTTACGTTTTGTCACTCATAAAATTAAGGTTAAATTCGTTAAGCAGATATTTCCAACCAAAATAAACAAATTTTAGAGGATTTTCAAGATTTATATAAAATTTTTTGTGAGTTTTAGAAATTTTTGTAAAATTTTCTGGTATACATCATAAAGAATTGCAAATTATCCCAATGACATTTTTAAATTCGATAAAAACTCAAAAAGTTATATGCTTTTAAAAATTTAGAAAATTTCCAAAAAAGGGATATTTTTTAATAGGTTAAGAAATATCAATCTAAATTTCCACTAGAAATAATATATATATTAATATTAAATATATATTTCTTATCTTGATTATATTTTTTAATTGGGCAACAATTATTGGGAACGAAGCGCGATTTTCATAATGAGAAAGTAATCGTCAGAGCCGTAGGTGCGTTGAGAACCTTCTTTAAAAACGAATCGAAAAAAATTCTATTGCAATTTATGGCTGAAATTCCTCAGAAGTTTAAAGCACAGTTCTCGATTTAAGTTATAATATTTATGATATATACATAGGCAATATATATAAAAAGGCAACCTTGATTTTGATTCTGTTAAAAATAAACTGACTTAAAAAAACATTTTTTAAATAAATAAACTTTCTGTTAATAATTAAAAATTACTTTAAAATTATTATATTTTCATACTAGAAAAATAATAATAATTCTTGGCAAATTAAAAATAAAAGTGTTCGAAGGTGTAGATTTCTTGCAGAATTTGCACCTTTATATATATTATACAAAAGTATATATACTTTTATATATTTTATAATATTCATACTAAATTTTATATAGCGAACCTGATAATGCGAAAACAAAAACTCTTTGTCGTATTCCTGTCATTCTTTGTTGTTTAAAATTTCGCGTCAATGGCAACTACGCTGAGGCTGCTGCGCGGAAACACTTGCGCGGTGACAATTATACACCGGGTGCAAGCAATTTTTCAAAATCGAATATCTTTTTCAATTTAAAAAAAAATATTAAAAATTGAACAACAAACACCAACAATCGATCAACAAACGATTCCGCGAAGAATTTTTGGAAAATGTAAAAAATTAGAGCGCTAGGAAACATTTCTTTTGGGTTAGTGTGAAGTTTTCACCCAAAACTTTAAATATTAATAACTTTTGAAATTTTAACTAACAAACGTCGAAAGTTGACCAACAAACACAAACAAACGATTACAAAAAGAAAAATTTTGATATTTCCAAATTAGTGAAAATTGGGGTGCTAACTTTACAAGGGTAGATCATGCCCCCAACGTACTGAGTTCCCTCACCAATCCCCGGGAGCCGAATTCCCATCGACATAAAGTACTGGACCGCTGTCTACGGCTGCCGGAAGTCGACCAGGGAATAGAAAGAGAGAAAAGAATTGAGAAAGTCGACCTGTCCTTTTCTAAGGATGGTGATTGGTTCTACTCATCTTCCATCTGCTTTCATTAGATAAAGATTAACTGACTAATCACCAATCGCTATCCTTAGAAAAGGACACGTGTACTTTCTCAATATGTCATCTCTTTCTATTCCCTGGACCACTTCCGACAGACGTGGCCAGCGGTCCAGTCAAAACTCACCGCTCCCCGTAGAAAGCACCTATCGATATAGTTTGCCAAGAGTCACTTGGAGCGCTATAAGCAACTCTCGGCACACCTTCGAGGCCCACTGATGGTAAACTTAGCTTGGACAAGAACCATTTGAATTGAAAGTAAATTGCCAATTAAAACTTTTGTACATTTATAACTTTGCAAAATTTGGTTGTTTTACATTTCGCATTGGCAAACAAAATTAGACGAACAGAATTTCACTGGCACATTCATAAAAAATATCATATTCCATAAAATATATTTTAAAATAAACTTTAAATCATTATAATTGATACAGCTGACTCAAAAAAATATATATAATTTAAATTATTATTTAAGTTTTTAAGGAGTTTTAAATGCCTAAAAATCTTCAAGATTTTGTTAAAATTTTATAAATCTTTTTTAAATTTTTGAAATATTTTTGACACTGCAAACTTCCCGAAAGAACAAAATGCTGAAACCTGAAATATCCCGAAAAATAAAATTCCCGACTCGGTAAAACTCTCTGTCTCAAAAAATACAATTCCAAAACTAATAAAATTCCTGAACAGTTTATAATATTAACGAATTTGAAAATTCCCAAATAATAAGACTCCCCAAATAAAATTGTTTCTTAATTAATATTAATTATTTATTAAAACTACGATAATAAAATATTGTTATCAAATAAATTTTTGTTTAATATTTAAAGTGTTAAAAATTATTGTTTGAATTTAAAATTAAAATTATACAAAAAAATTTTACCGACAAATTAATATATAAAAACACGTGTTTTTTAATTAACATTTCGATTTTTCAGAAGAACTTTTGTCATTTAAAAAATACTATATACATTTTCAACCAAAATATCTTATCCAGAAATATATTTTGTTTTAATTATCATTTTAAATTTAAACAATAATGTTTAAATACTTCAAACATTAAAAAAGTTGTTTCTTTGGTATAAATATTTGATTATTTCAAATAAAAAAAAAATTGTTAAAGAAAAATGCTTTCAGCACTTGTTTACCTTGAAATGTCTTTCTATAATACTTTTTTTTAAATTAAAAATATGATTTTTCGAGAACATTTTTTTTTATAATTAAAAAAAGACTGTACCGAAGACCTGGATCAAGCTTCAGATCCGAAAAAATTCAGCGATACATACATCTCAAACTTTTCTAACCTCAAAAATTTTTTTTACTGTTTTACCGTCATATTTAACGAAGAATGAGAACACAAGAATTCGACTTCGTAGTACGATGAGGGCAGCACCTCGATAGGGCAGAAAATGTGATGTCCTATATATATAATTCGCCACTCCGACGCCCGTACCGCATCTACGTTTATAATATCTTTGGTCCAGTACTATATGCAGAGATGGGTAAGTAAAACACCCTAGGTAATTGACGTAGTTTATTGCAGTAAATTACTAGGTACTTTACGTGCCTAGTTTCTTACACGTTATAAATTACGTCTATAATGGATTTTAATTTCCGCGGTTTCCGTTATTTTGATTTCGTATATTTGACTGCTAAATGTTTTTATGTATTGGTCTATTGGATGTTAAGTGTTTTTGTCTACTGGTCAAAATCAATAATTTTTAATTTTCAAATTCAAAATTTAAAAAATGTTGATTTTTTACCAGTATACAAAAACGCTTACCATGAACGTATATATTAAGTATTACATTGACCAATATTTCAAAATAACAATAATAATATGTATAAATATGAAAAATCATAGCAAATTATGAACAATTCTTGGGTGTGAATATTTTACCGATATGCCTAAAAAACTTATATTAAAATCCATTTTAATTACAAGTATTTAAAGGAACAAAAATAGCAATATTTCACAATTATTACACTAAAAAGCACTCTTGCCAATATCAGTATCAGAAATTCAAAAGAGTGGGGTAATGCACAGTTTCGCCATCTGGGCACGTAATTTATTAAGTATTTTACCTGTTTTCTACGTCAAATACTTCACTTAGGTATTTCACGTAAAACCCTGCAGTTACGCGTAACTTCACGTCCCTGACTATATGTCCGCGCGAATTCCACAAGAGTATACAATATGGAAGGGTCGTGGGGTCGAACCGTCTGATTGGTTGACTTTTTTATTTGCGCGTGGCGGGACCGTGGTTTGTTGGATCATGTACACTGCCGGCAAGCAGAGGTATGAAAAGACCAGTGTTGGAAATACCGACTACAGTTTTAGTGAGTTGAAGGAGTAAGGTTATTATCAACAGTTAGGCTGTCTTCGTGTCAAACCTACAAATAAGTTGTTATTCCTTCGTATAGTTATCATTTATTAATACTGTTACTTATTGATACAATCAGTGTATATCGTCATGTTACAAAGCGCCTTTGATGATCTGAAACGTATGAACAAACGTCAGGTAATAACATTCATGTTAAATAAATATTTAAATAACACGTTGCACTTTGTGTACTTTGTTAAAAATGTTATCCTTAGTTAATAAGTTATTTAATTTTTTAAAGTAGTGCGGTTGTGTACATTCCGATACTTAAACATAACTACCTTTTTCTGTACATTTGAATGTTTTATATATTCTGTAAAATGTTAAAACTGTAGTCGTGTCTTAGCCTTCGAATCCAGTTTCCATATGGGAATGTTTCGTATTTGGTGTCTCTCAAAATGATAAAATGTGTGCAAGGAGATAAATATATTTATTGATTTTCTTTTTTTTTTATTGCAAAATAAGCACGAGAAATTCCAAATAGGAAATTATTTTTGTTATACGTAAATCAAATCTATTTGAAAACGAGGGGCCGTAGCAAGTAATAAGTAGTGGCATTTTAAGGGTGTTGAAATAATTAAAAAAATCGTTATTTGACACTACATTACTCAAACATCCTAGATTGTAAATTGCATGGACATCCACGTGGGAACCCATATGGGTTCCTATATGATTTCCTGTTTCCAATCACGATCTGAGATAGGATGGAAATCTATATAGGACATAGTGTAAATGAAATCTGTTTAGAGGAGTTTTCAATTAATAATTGAGTGCAGTAGTCATGTAATAGATGTGGCTGTGCAGTAGTTTTGCCTGACTTCTCAAAGGCTTGTCACTATACTTAGATTACTCAGAAATGTATAGGGGGCGAAACTTTTTTAACCCTGTGGTACATTTTAGGTTCCGAGAAAACGCTGATATTAGCATTATTTTCTACACATAGGTAAATTTGTCATGCTCCATTCCACCGGCTTTAGATAACCTTTTTACGTCTTATCATTATATGTGGCGTGGAACGAAGAAAACGACCTTACATCACCAAAAACCGAACGCGAGTATTTTAATTATTCTAAAGAGCCAAAACATGCCCGGTCGAATGAGCTAATTCTCCAATCTGTGCGATAAAAATTGAACGAAATATAATGCGTTTTATATGGCAAACACGATTTTCTCGAAAAGCTGAAAATGCGCTGTAAGATCGGTTTCTTCTTTCCACGCCACATATAATATGTTAAATATTTACATAAAGTTTTCAAAAGATAAATTATAATTATGGATTTATCACTATTTAAAAGTTGTGAAAGATCTGTGTTAGTGTACTTACTTGCAAAGTAAAAATTTTATTCGAAGGTCAACGCGATGTGATTATGATATAAAAACAATCTGAAGTTCATCGAATCACCGAAAATAAATCGCTTTACTAGAAATCGCTTTACTAGAGATAACTTAACCAGCAAGCAAATAGGCAAATGTTAGGAAAATGTTTAAATTAACCATACTTTTTTAACATTCTCATCATTTATGATTGAGAAAGTATTAGAATCTTCCAAAATTTTACACATAACTTTTTCAACGGTTCTCTACGTTTTGAGCCCCACTAAAGACGACAATCAAGTTTTTACGATGGCGTCTGTCCTTATGTCTGTATGTCTGTTCGTCCACAAACACGATAATTCTCGGAGAAATCAACGGATAAAATATAGGTTTTTCACACTTTCTTTGGTTCTAACAGAAAGAAGGATTCTGCGAGCCAACATTCCTTGACCAACACTAATCCCGGTAAGAAGCCTGGCATTAAAAAGTATTAGAAAATTTGAATATCTAAGAATGCCGTTTCTGTCCGTAGTTTTTTAATTCTCATTAGGCGGCGAAAATTATAAGATTTCAATCCCTTTTAAAGCCGATCGGAGCTGTCAGACGTAACCTCGAATACATTAAAAACACAATTTTCGTTTGAAGCATTAGAACGCTCTCTAAAAGCATGAAATTTTCCAAATCTAGTAGGATTGTATGTAAGAATGCATTTCTTTATCGTCAAATGTTTACTTTGTTCAAATATTATCAATTGAAAAAATATAAAATCATAATAAAAAATTGACAAAATTATTCTTCACCAGAACCTTCTGTGTGAAAATTGATCCTGACATCGTAAAATGACCGACGCTATGTTTTAAAAAGCTTTTTGCCTGATTATTATTCGAAAAACAGTAAATAAATGTAGCAAAATTTGCTAAATTAAAAGGGATTAAAATTTTTCTAATTCTTGGTTGGTTTGTGGTATTCAGCAAAATATTGTCAGCGCTAGGTACAGAAAGGGATTCAATTTGAGAGCTAATTTCAACTGCCGTGGATATTCAAAATGGGAGGACAAAAACGGAATCCAGAAGTATTCAATATTTCTCACGTTACCACTAAATGAATGAAATTTTTCAATACTTTTTAATGTAAGCCTTTTTACCGGGATGTTTTAGTCAATCGAAAATTCTATCTGAAAATCAAATTGTGACATTTAACGCCAAACGACGACAGAGACGTTAAAAAACTTTAACAGGAGAATTAAAACTTTTAAATATATCTACAATTTTTGTATAGGGCTCGTGTCTTAAAGCGCAATTATAGCTTTTGAAGAGTACAAATTTCATGAAAGAATAGAAAGTTCAAATTTTAAAACAAACGGCGGAAAATACTGAAAAAAGTGCTAAAGAATGTATTGTAGCCATTTTTTATGGGACTTGTAATTTTTTGTTTATTTATAGAATATACTGTGAAAAATGGGAAATTACAATTTGAACCAAACGAAGCAAATTACGAGAAAAAGTCTTAAAGAACAATTATAGTTTTTAAAGAGTGTTACAAAATTTCTTTTACCGATTTCTTTTATAGGACTTCTATTTTTTGTTTTATTGATGTAAATTGCTGTGAAGAAGTAGAAAATTTAAATTTTGAAAGAAATTACGCTAAATATGGGGAAAATTTTTATTAAAGAGCAATTTTAGTTATTAAAAAGTCCTAAAAAATGTATTGTGTCCATTTTTTATAGGACTTGCCATTTTGGTTTTACTTCTCGAAAATACTGTAAAAAAATTGGAACTAAACGTCTCTAAATATGAGTGAAATTTTTTAAGGAGTTTCAGCTTCTACATATTTTTAAACAGGCCCGCGATGCGTAAAAAAGGCTAGAAGAATATGTGTAGGAGCTTTTGTTTTATTCATAAAAAATATTATGAACAAAATTCCTATTTTTAGCCTAAAAACATGAAATAGAGAAAATATTCTGAAGAAAGGTAGCTCAGAGAATGAATATACATTCAAAAATGTCGGTCGAAAACCGAACGCGTAGTACAAGTGTGACGATGAGAAATTGTACCTCTAAGCATACAGAGGCTTTTAGCAATTTAATATCTAACTATACTTCATTATGGAGAAAAGTCAGAGTGTGTAGAAGCATGAAAACTGGGATCTAAATGAGATGTTATTGCTAAAGTTTCATTCAAGCATCCTGACTGCAAAGAATAAATATCCAAGCACGAAGCACGATATTCAACAGACGCGCACCCTTGGTGCGCTCAAACTTGCGAGCTGCACGTAGCTCACGACGAGAATGTCTTCGCACACTGTGGCAGATTTTTTCTTTAAATTTTGGCAACATATAAAGTACATAGAAAAAAAAGATTGTACGCCTAATTTCAAAATTATACAACTGTTCCATACAATATGGAACCTGGGTGGCGATATGCGACTTTGTGGACTATAGATTTTTTTATTAAACACACCCCCTCCTACAGCCGGTACCAAATTAATAGTACTATGTAGTTTAATTTTTCATTTATTTTATTTATGATATTCACAGTATTTATGTAAACTGATATCGTCGGTGACGTTGGTCATTAAGTACATTACAACCTCACGAAATATGTACATTTTTTTTCTCCAAAGTTGTATCTAATTCCGGACTTTGCCGGCCAGTCTGGAAAATCTTGAGTACGGAGTGTGGTCGTTATGTTGTGTGCTATCATAGCCATAGTATCAAATAAAGTTCGAGTAAGTCCGTATAAAGAAGCTGGTTTTAGTTTTGTACATGGAATCAAGTTTATTTTTTGACAGCTTCATTTTTTGCAATAAAATGAACAAGCATACCGTTTTGCAGCACCCCATTAAATAATATTCGTGTTGCAGAATGACCGGCTTTTATTTATTTTATCACGAAAGTCTAAATGTCAAGATCGATAAAAATAGACTTTATTCCATATACAGAACAACTGAAGCCTAATTCTTCATATGGACTCACACGAACTTGATTCCATATTGTATGGGGCAGCCGAAATTGTGTCGCCGTTTTGACAGAACTGGAAGTCAGACCTAGAAAAGTCCATTGCCAAATCTAAAGGTAACAGGGTCATCCGCAAAATTTGTTGTCCGAAGTTGAGTTTTTTTTTATAAACTTCAACTCCAAAATAATTTAAGTGTGGAATTGAAACTTAATTTTGTTTATTAAATAATTCGTAATAATGAATTATAAAGTAACAAAATGAAGACCGAAATGTCGATTTTTTAAACGAAACAAAGAAAATACATGTATCAGTTTTATAAAAATTAAATAAAAATGGCACAGGAACACAAAAAAGTGTGCGGAGCCAAAAAAAGCGGTCTATATAACAGTGTGGTATTGGCCTAACATCGGCAAAATCTGCATTAATTGCAATGCTCTGCTCACGATTTTTTTTTAATTTGAATTTTTAGCTCAAGTCAAATTATACTAAGTATGCCACCATAAATGAGAGGTCGTTTTTGTGTTTTAAAATGAATTTTTTAATAGCCCTTATTTTCGAAAAGATTTCTCTAGGTTTTGGTCGCAAGCACATTTTTTTTGCAAAAGTTATTACCAATTGATAATTGATGTTACAAAATTATCAAAATTTGTCTCGTGAACACATGTTATACTTTAATTTTCTGGAGGTAAATGTGAAAATAAATACTAAGTAGTTTATATTATTTCACGGGGCGTACATTTTTTAGTGTGACGCACGATCGCGCAGAGCATGTTGCGCGTCAGACTTTTCAAAAGATTAGTCATGTACGTTTTTAAACAAAAATTTGCAACACAAGAATCACAAAAATCCGTTTAGTTGTTCACGAGAAAAATGTTGATGTTGTATTAGGTGCGAAACTAAGTTCCCGCTTTTTGCCAATAGATGGCCCAACAGTAAGTGCTGTTCGATTTTATTTTGGCGTCATATACTTTTGTCGTGTTAAAATGTCTGATTTTTTGCCAAAGAATCGTCATTTGCGGGAAGTGTTGATGCGCGAATATTCGGCGAAGCCGACGACGTAAAAGCATGACCGGGCAGTCCCCATGACCTTCTTCTCTTTGGGTTGCTGTAATGAATCCATTCATCACCTGTCACGATGGGATGAAGAAAACCCTTCTTTTTTTGCCGTTAAAGCAGTTTTTCACAGGCTAAAAAACCACGCTCAAATGGCACAAATCATAAGGAACTCAAGTTCCTTGTTTTTTAATCATTCCCAACGCATGCAATCGCTTGGAAATGGCTTGGCGGGTAACTATTAATGCTGAAGCAAGCTATTCTTGCGTTTAGTACGAATCCTGATTGAGCAATGCCTCCAATTCAGCGTATTTGAAGGTTTTTGGCAAGTCTTCACGCGAACAGTCGTCAACATTGAAATCATCGTCTTTGAAGTGACGGAACCAGTTAGGGCACGTTGTTTTACTTAGAGCAGCATCTCTGAAAACTTTTTGGTTCTCTCGATCCGCTTCAGTCGCCGTTTTCTTCGAATGAAAGAAGAAAATCAACACTTCCCGCAAATAACGATTATTTGGCACAAAATCAAACATTTTCACACAACCAAAAGTATATGACGGAGTAGCCGACGGTAGTTTATTTCGACATAAAAGTATCGCGAAATGTCCGACGGTAGCTTATTTTGACATGCAATTATTGCCAAATAAGGACGGAACCTTATTTTGCCCGTCGGAATATATGCAGGAGGGGGTGATGGTCAAAATAAGGATAGTAAGTTATTTATTATTATATGGTAGATAATAATGAAAAAATTAATAATTAAAAAGGCAATGGTAATTGTACCAGCGATGCATGTGAGGGGAGTTAACTTTAAAATCTCAAAAGGCATAGTTCAGAGGTGTTTCTGAACACTGCTCTTAGGTGGCGCAAAAATCGAATGCGCGAAATTTCAAAATAAAATGTCAGGTCCGAATCCCTTTCAGATCATGCAACTCTAAGGTACAGAATCATTCGCATTTTAAATATGTTCATTATAGACTTGAATGAGAAGTATTTTTTGTAGAACGGGTTATAAAAAGAAAAGGGTTTTCCTAGAATTTTCTTAAATATATCGTTGTCTGAAAAAAATTCAATTTTGTGAGAAAAAAATTCTCGTGGCTGCAAAAATCGTTTAACCCGCATTAAACTTATAGAATTCCTCTCGCATGGAAATAAACATATAGCAAAACAAAAAGGTGGAACATTGTAATTTTCAATAGTTTCTAATTTCTCAAAGGATTTCAAAACGGGTCGATAAACCTTACCGGGACTCTGGCAGGAAAATTGAAATATCTCAATTAGGGTAGTCCACGCGAGATTTCACTTTGCTTAAATTTTCGCAATACACCAATATCTCGCTTTCAGTCAAGTGTCGGGGGTTGCCTTCAAATGGCCTTGGACTGATTTCAAGGGGAAAGAAACGTAAACAGTGAGGGCCCCCTGACTCGTTTCCAATTGGAATATATATAAATAGCTATATATATAATGTCACAACCGCTCTCGCCCTACTCCTCTGAGAAACTGCGTGAGCCAGCAGTTCTAGGAAGGCTTAGAACGGGGTGACTGAAAGCGAGAGTTTGGTGTACATAGAAGAAATTAGTATCTAACGACCATGCTGTTTTTAGCTCCATGTTGAGCCTGTAAAGTTAGATATTATCCACTGAAAACAGTACCTTTTACGTGGGTCTCAAATAAAAACGAGTTAAATTGATAGACTTACCGCTTTTAAATGTGTGTTACTTTTAATTGTAGCATCTAAACAGTTCTTACCATTTAGATTAGGAACTAGAGATGTATAGAAAAAGATAAAACGAAAATTGTACAAAAATTGAAATTTTTTCTTGAGCTTAGGATAAGAGATATAACTGTCCAAAGAATAATATTATTATCCACGCGATAAATATAACGCAAGGAAGTAATGGCGATTTGGGAACACTGTTTGCCTTGCTGATGAAGGCGCTTATGTGGTGTGGTGTTGCTACGCTCATTGCTTAACTACTATGCGGTGTATACGTTTATTTTAGGTTTGTGTGTATTTACAATGAGAGTGTACAAACCTAATCAAAATTTTGGACTAAAGGGTAGGAGAAACGCAATGGCGTTTTGGATCGGCCTGAGTTAAAACTTTTGGACGAATTTTGCGTGTGTGAACTACCTTAAGTAAAAATGTATATATTTTTAAAAACAGAATTTCATAAATCTTTTTAAAGAAAACTTCAAAATTGAAATACTTATAATTTCAGAACTTTTTTTTTCTTAAATCGGGAAAACACGTGCCGTTTAGTTTTCTCTAAAACACAACAGATTTTGTCGCGAAGAGATTGTACGATATAAAGTTCACCTCTGGCTTCTGTAAGAAAAAAGTTTTCTATGATTTTTAGAATTCAAATGTTAGTGAAATTTAAGTCTTACGAAAGAAGTAAGTTTAAATCTTACGAAAAATAATTGTTTTAGCAACATTTTTTGTAACTGTATTTTCGCTGACTGTCGTTTCTCACCAATGTTTTAAAAGGTATTGAACTTCAAACAATTATTGCTTATTTTTCAAAAGAAACATTCCCTAGAATTTTTCTCTTTGCAATATTTAAAATAAGTAAATAATCTACAAATATAGTCATTTATCTGAAAACGATTTCTTTAAAAAAAGTTGGTCTAACAATTTCATTCATAGACAAATTTTCTTTCAAAATTGTAAAAGATAAAGCGGTAGAGAATGTTTTATCTGAAAAAATAAGCAATCATTTATTAAAGCACAAACATTTTTTTCAATTATTAAGAAACGATAGTAAGGAAATGATCAGTAATATTATTTTGATTGTTTAAATCATAGAAAATATTTTTTTCAGAGACCTAATTTTTAATACAGCAACTATCTTAATAGATCAAAATGTTTAAAACTGAGTCTCTTGAACTTAAGAAGATCTAAGTTATACAATCTTAACCCTTGTTTGGCCCTTTTGGAATACTTATTTTAAAAGATCATATCGGTTATATAGCTAAATATTAAATTTAACTAAACAAAAAAATGGTTTTAATTGCATAAAGATTTACAATTCTGATTAATTTTATCTTGGCACACCGTGGTCGTGAAAAACCCCAGACGACTTTAAACGACTGCTGTATACCCAGCCTTGCGCTCTATGCCCTGAAAGTTAGTTTAACATCCGAGTTATTGAGGTTTTGTTACTATAAACCCGCTGTCCTTATGTTTAGATACTCTAATTTAGCAATTTAAAACGTGTAGAGTCGTATACGACACCCTGTGCCAAACAAGGGTTAAAGGGCCCCGCACAAAATTTATTGAAAAAAGATCTAGGCCAAACCTTCCCAAACTGAAATATTTACTAGTTTTTGGTCTATGGATCATAAAAATCAATGTTAAAGTGTGAAAAAATGGACAGTTTTTCGGAAAAAATGGCTCAAAGGTCGATTTTCATGCTGCAAAGGGAAGTGCCACTGACATTCAACAAGTAGTGGGCGAAACGCTCATAGGAACAGTTCACTAGGCTGTCCGGCTGCCATTTTGTAGTTTCAGATCTGTCCGCCTGCTGAATGGTATCGAGGTCCGCATGTCGAAAATGAAACAATATCCGTCAGTGTAGCCACAAAGTTTCTTTTTGCATTGTATTAGGTATTTTCACTTCAATCAACAGCTAACTTGACTTCGTAGATTACTGAGGGGAAAACAAGGGACCAAATGTCTGAGATTACAAAGATATTCCAGAAATAAATTTTGGTTCCATGAATTTGATCCATTGTTTTCCCCTCTGCTTTTAACAAAGTGAAGTTGGCTGATGGCTGAAGTGAAAATACCTAATTAAAACAGATAAAATGAGAAGCGATAACTGTTTGGCGCAAAGCTTGCAAGTCATCCCCACTAGGCTACCCTACTGACATTAAGTAGTTTTGGACTTACCGATCAATAATATCGGGGTCTCAAGGTCGGAAAATATAATGGTAACCGTCGGAGAAGCGCCAAAGTTCCATTTTACATAATATTAAAAAAGAGAAGTGGTAACTGTTTGGCGCAACATTTACATATCAGGCCCAGTAGGCTGTCCGACTGACATGTCGTAATTTCGAACCTGCTGATCAATAATAATATTTCAAAACCTCTAGAAATGGCTACATAACCTCTGGTGAAGCACCAAATATTGTCAGTGATCACATTGTGAAGCGATGTCGAAGGATAATGAACATTAGTTTCGTCTCGAGTATAGCAGCATCGTTATTCCTACTTCCCGAAAAATATGGTCCATAAATATCAAGTATATATCCAGTTGCAGACATGGCCAGTGCAGGTTTCACTAATTGGCGTCCTTTGTGCATAATATGACTGTCGTAAAGTACGAAAGTTGCCAGTCTTTTCGATGCAACTGTAGCTACCGTTAATGCATACGATCACTCTTGGAATATCTGGATTAGGATTGTGCATTTCATTTGCACATTTTATCACATGTCGCTTGATATATTCGTCTGGTGTAATCAAATCGAAGCCAATATTGTCAGGTACGAATCGCAGCATCAATGACTGTCTAACAGTGGTGACAGCAAGTCTTACAGCTAATCGGCTTGAATACTGAAACATTCAACTTCATGAAATTATCGGTAAGTCTTTGTAGCAACTTGCACAAGACCATGAGAAGGTTTTTTTAACGTACCTATGACCACCTGCACACGTAATGGATCGAAAAAAGTTAAAATTTTAAGAAACTGTTGCTTTGTGACACCAGAAATAGAGTGAAATTCTTCATCTGTAAAACTGTGTTCATCATCAAATCTCGTTGAACTCATTGTCACGCTGCGAAGTCCCTGAAAAAAGATGAAGTTGCTTACCGCTTATAATGTAGGGCATGTTAATGAATCATAAGACAGAAAACAAGGACGACAAAATTTAGCCTCGATCATCTAAGTGATGTTGGCAAGATCTCACATCTACTGCAATATAAATAGTCAATTATACAAAAACATTGACTTTGCATTCAACTGAAAGCCTGTGTGTATCATGTAAACTATTACAGATAACGCAATTAGAATTCGCAGTTTATGTTCACGCTCCATCAAGAATATTTCATTAAGGATGGACTGATTGCAATTAATACATAGTCTCGTTTGCACAGTTACGATACGTGCTAGTAGGTTGAATGTTGCAATTGGAAGTCTTGCGTCATGCGAAAATGATCCCAGAGCCAGGATTGCTAAGAGTGAGTCTTTTCACGATTCTGTATTGCGACCAACCATCAACTTTGGATTGCGTGTGTGCCTATTGAAAACTTGCAGCATGACTTTGAAGACGAAAATGACCCTGATCCTATCCAAGGCTACTATTGAATGTGCCAATCTGGCACTTGAACGCTTGGCTCATGTACACATGTTGCTACCGTATTATTGTACATTGACTATGCTTGATACGAAACTAATGTTCGTTATCTTTCGTAATCGCTTCACAATTTGATAATGGACGCTGCTCACAGACCAGAACGATAAAACCCAAACTAAACTGACCTTTTTGAGCTTCAATATTTCGAATTAGGTTTTCCTGAAAGTTATTACAGTAAGCAAAAGTAACATTATTTGGTGCTTCACCAGAGGTTATGTAGCTGTTTCTAGAGCTTCTGAAATAATATTATTGATCAGCAGGTTTGAAACTAAAAAATTTCAGTCGGAGAGCCTACTGGGCATGATCTGTGACCGTTTTTCCAAACAGTTACCACTTTTCTTCCTTAATACCATGTAAAATGGAACTTTGATGCTGCTCCGACGGCTACCGTTATATTTTCTTACTTTAAGACCCCGATATGATTGGTTGGTAGGTTTAAAACTAAAATATCTGTCGGACTGCCCAGTGGGGATGACTTTTGAGCCTTGCGACAAACAGTTAGCTCTGCTGATTTTATCTTTTTTAATACCATGCAAAAAAGAACTTTGTGGCTGCACTGATGGTTATCGTTTGATTTTCCGACCCGCTTACCTTCATATTATTCATCAGCAGTTCTTAAACTACAAAATGTCATTTGGACAGCCTAGGGGACTGTTCCTATGAGCGCTGAGCGAAACACTATGAGTGTCGGTAGCACCGATTCGAAAGTTAGAATTCGAAGTTAGAACGATCTTAAAATTATAACGTCGATTTTGGTAGTTTCATAAAAATCTTCAATATTAGTTTAATTGAACTGAAACTCAAGATATCTCTTTGCAATTAGTTGCAGAATATAAATGAATAATTACTTTTTAAATAACACAATTAATTTTCTAGGTAATTTCTACTTATTATTATTATTATTATTATTATTATTATTATTAATATTAAATTTGTATAATGATAGAAAGTTGTGGTTTATCTTAAATTAACAAATATTTGTCTACTTTTCACTTAGTGAGCTAATAATTAATTCAATTTAAAAAAATTATTAAAATAAATTATTATAGCTTATAAATATTTTCTTATTTATTAATGCTTTATAGTTGCGCTTTCTTCTGAAATGCTTAACTGTTTACCCACTTTTTCTTAGTAAAGTAATAAATAATGCATGTTGACAATACGATGCAGACATACTTTCCGATTTTGCCGTTGCAGTAGCTGTTGTGAAAAATTAACAAGAGAAAGATATCTGTTCCACGTCTCTTGATTTCAGTTCGTACGTCACCCAATTTCCTTGCTTTTGGACCATTCCCAGTGCATGTAAGCGTCTAGAAATGGTTGAACGATCAACTCCCAATTAAACCTTTAAATTTTCTAAACAAGTACTAACACGTATTAATCGATGGACGATGATCCCCGTAAGTTTCCGAAAGCAATCTATGAAAAGGCGCAAGTGAATGACTATCAATTGCTTAAAGAATTGGTAAATATCTTAAACAAAAAAATATTACTCGTAACAAACGTTAATTGTGAAATTATTTTCAGAAAAGAATATCTTTTACGATTTACAAGTAAAAATGGTTTAAACCATTCAAAATTGTTAAAAAAAATGAACTTTTCTTCAATAATTGTAAAATATCTTTAAGAAAAAAAAATTGTTCAATATTCGTTAATTATGTTATTAATTTAAGAACATAACTTTTAACGCTTTATAGGCAGATAAATTGTTCAAACAATAAAAAATTGTTAAATAATTATCAACCATGTTAAGCAAGAATTAATACTCTTGCCATGCGTTAAATTTATGTCATTTATTTCGAAAAATAATAACTTTTCACGATTTACCGGGGGGGGGGGGGCTGTTAAAAAATACAAAATGCTTTAAAAATACTTGATAACTCATGACTTATCGATTAAAAATAAATCATTTTGAAAAAGTTCCAAAAAGTACTGTCTTTAGCATGAATTTGAATAAATGTACACATACTGAAATAAAATAATTAAAACTCTAGTTACTATTAAGATTGTATATAGAAAAGTTAGTCGCCCCTAAGACTATATTTCGTATCTACGGCGCTAGTTGACGCCAGAGAGGAGAGATTGCCACACGCCTCTGCCACTACTTCCGCTCTCTAAACGAAATAGAGGTGGAACGAGACATGTGTTCCCGGCGGGAACTTACCCTAGCTGGGCAGGTCTGCACTTGGGTGGTACAAATTTATACCTGTTGATACCGAGAGGTAATCTTCCGCTGGTGATAGGTGACTGAGTGTCTCGCCTCCTGGCGTCCTTGAATTCCTAACACCTCCTGGTGATGAAGTTCGTCGGTCTCTATTACCTCCTTGTGATGACGTTCGTTGAGATCTATCACCTTCTGGTGATAAGGTTCGTTGAACTCTATAACCTCCTGGTGATGAGGTTCGTGAGGTCTCGGCGACTTCTGTCGACCGTTCGAAATGAAGACTACCGGCTCCTGACAATAATCATTGATGGCTTCGACCGGCACCCGCCGTCGACGAGCCAGAGATGGACGTCCCTACTACTTGCGCCACGCCTTTCTCTTATAATTTCATCCTCCCATCCAGAGAGACCACTAGGCAACTAGCCTTTCAAACGAGCCGGTGAGATCTCCAGAAGGGATTCGAAATTCTGAATCTCAATGAACAGTCAACTCTTCCCTAGGTACTATCGGATGGGACGACTCGGATAGAAGGGATGACAGCTCGTGAGTGAGAACGGACGATTTCCAAATGTAGGGATCAACAGAAATTCGTACGTTGGAAATGTTCGTTCTGAAAAGAACGGATTGAAATTCCCGTAGGAAGAGAAATCAACAGCGAAAGTTTAAATAGTACTTATTTATTATATCTTTCTCCCTGGGCTGGACTCGGAGAGAGAGAAGTTCAAGCTTACTCGAGCTAGTCGAGAGGGGGAGTGAGTTACGCTAAAAAAAGGGGAGGTGGGGATGAGGGGGCCCCAACTATTGCCCCCTCTCGTGAGATCCAATGCACAGGAATCGCGCACTAGCGATTAATGATCTCCCCGAAGAATGATCGGATAAGAAGTTTTTGTGCGTTACCCGTTTGGGCATTGTCACACAATCTGAGAGAAATTTTACATGACCTGAATTAAGAGTGACGTTTATTATATGTGGGGAAAAAGCCCGCAAGCGGGAAAAAACCTCAAGCATCTGATAATTTATTTTATGAAAGAAAAGTAAAGACGAAGAGTGGGAAGGGTAGAGGGATCGAAGAATGAAAGTCGCTGTTAAAATTATTTCATGAGCAAGTCTTTTGGCATCGCGTGCTTGCGAAACGGATCAAAATCTTATTTCCCGAGAGAGGAGATATGTTTAAAAGGTGATAATGATGCTGATTCATAGAACTTAGTGGCGGTTTCTTTGATATACTCGGAAATATAAGGTAATTGAAATTCTTTATGAAGGACAGAGTTCTTGGTATATCTAGGGGGTTTTAGTAATGCGTTTGAGGAATTTATTTTGTATAATCTGGATGTGATTGATGTTACTTTTTGACCCACCACCCCAAATTGTACAGGCGTAGGTTATGATTGGTCGAATAAACATTTTGTAAAATAGGATTTCATATTCAGGTTTTAGACTCGAGTGTCTATTAATAATATGGCTTAAGTGTGAGATAACCCCGAGGGCGTTCCCTTTAGTTTCATGGATATGCTGCTTGAAATTAAGACATTTATGAAGTTTACTCCTGGGTATTTTACGGAATTTCTCCATTCTATTGATTGATTAAAATTTTTTCGTGGATCTATTTTGACAGGCTTTCTGACTGAGAAAAGAATATATTCTGACTTTGCTACGTTAATTTTTATTCTCCAAAGCTTAGTCCATACCTCAATGATTTCAAGAGCTTTGTTAAGTAATTTTAAGATTTTCGGGACTGGCTAAGAGGAAGTGAATAGTGCGATCTCGTCTGCATATAATCCAATTGTAACTTCGGGGACCTCAGGGATGTTCACGTAGATAATAAAGAAAACGGACCGAAGATGCTGGCTTGGGGCACACCTGCTCGGATGGGTTTCTCTTTTGAAAGTGTTTGGCCTATTTTGACTGAGAATTTTCTGTTAGAAAGATAAGAGTTTATAAAGAAGATCCAGTGTGTTTTCTCCGATTGAAATTTAAGCTAATGGCTTCGGTAAGCTTGAGCATCATGTTCTGCGTAGAGAGATCTTTTATAAAACCGGTTTGTTGTGACTTAAGGTTGCTGTATTTCTCGAGGCGATGGTTTACACGACTGAGTATTATTTTTTTGAAGATTTTGCTCATTGTATTAAGAAGACTAATGGTCCATTAGCTGGTAGGATGATATGGAACCTTGCCATTTTTCTGAAAAACTAATATGTGAGATATTTTCCATGAGTTAGGAAAGTAGCTTAGTTGAATACAGGCATTGAAGATATTAGCTAGGAGGATGAGACACGAAATCGGAAGTTTTTTGAGGACGTTTCGGCGAGCTTTCGCTTTTTACTTTTCGAAGTAATGATGGAAGGGTTGTCTTCTGTATCCATCATGGTTAACGCCACTTTGGTGGCATTGCTACTTCCTGCTGAGCAGAAAACTAGGTTATTGCAATAATATTTATCTATTATAACAATATAACACTACCTCAATGATATTACATTATCTAATAATATTAATAATAATCTTCCTAATTCAATATGACGTTGAAGTCTAAAATGTTAAAATTAAGGTGAATTGGTAAGAGTTAAACGAATTTAATGGATGCGTGGGCGCGCGAACCAATCCGAAATTCGTATGGCTTGAGGCTTTCATTTCTGTAGTTATCCTAGTCTCCCTAGCACTATCAATATTATTATAATTTAAATAATCAGCATAGATATGCGTAAGATAGCGTGATTCCTTATCGGTAAAATTAATGCGTGATTCCTTATCGGTAAAATTAATATTATCAATCGCAATATTAAGTATCAATATTAAAAGCAGTATTTCGTTAATAAGCATTATTATTAATCTCTACATTAGCTGCTGGTAGAGCCCGACCGGCATAGAAGTTTCCCCGGTTGTGATTGGTGCGCGGTGCTTATCATCCGGGAGCCAGCAACAGTTTTTTGCGACCAATTTCCTTCTACCTAATACTTAGGGGAATGCTTCAGATAGGTGTGTTGTAAGTATAGTTAGCGTCAGCTGCGGCACTTTGGGTGGGTGGGGCAAGGGCAGTCGCCCCAACGAGTAAGAAAAAGAACTTTTCAATGATTTCCTTACGCTTGAAACTTTGTGAGATAATAGTTAATATAATATTTAAACGAAAAAAAACCGTCAGCTGGCTCTAAGCAGGTGGAAAACCCGTCAGCTGGTTATAGAAACATGTAAAAAATAAAATTATAGCAATAATTTCCTTCTGCTTAAAACTTCGTCAGCTGATAATTAATATGGTTTTTTTTAAATAATCGTCAGCTGGCTGTAAGTGAGTGGAAAACCCGTCAGCTGAGGCAGTGAAATGTCTCTTGAGCGAAGCTCGGCAATATATAATAGGTTAACTGACGGGTTTTCCAACCACATACAGCCAGCTGATTTTGTTTAAAATTTCAAGTATTATGTCGACTATTACCTAAGAAATTTTGAAGCAGAAGGAACTAATATATGTAAAGTCATGCCAAAAAATATATGGCAGAAATATAAAATACAAATCAAAATAATTGCTTAAGTGCGTCATGTTGTAAATTATTTTGAAAGTTTTATTCACGTTTGATCTGTTCTTCAAAATGAACGTTAAATGAATTTAAAATACTTGATTAATTCTTTAAGAACATTTTTAAATGATTATAAATAGTTTTTTTTACTACAGAATTATGCTAATAATTTATTTAGATTAATTTTTAATTCTTACCTCTCTGCACAGTTTATTCAATATTTTTTACAGAAATACAATTTTCACAGTAAAATTACTCATTTTCATTATCATAATTAAAATTGTAGTTGATTATTATATTATTTGAAAGTGTATTAAAGAACTCAAATTGCATAACCTTCAAAACTTTCTCACTTCTAGAATGAAAAATCCTAATTTGAAATTTAAACTTTTAACTTGAAAACATCACCTTCTGAAAATGGTACAGTCTTTAAATTTATTTGTTTAGTAATCATACGCTGAGTGATGATTTAAACGGGAGACCGGGAAAAGGCTGGGAATTTAATTTAAAAAATCAAGAATTAAACAAATTTGTATTTGTTAATGGAAAATTTAAATTCAGCTATTCCGTTGAGAATCCACATATTTAGTCAAAAATCAATTTCTTTTTGTAGTAAAAGATCTTTTTCTTTTCAAGTTTATCTTCGTGTTTAATAATTCTTTTTTGTGTGCTGCGCGCGTATATATATATATTTTTTAAATTTGTCATAAGGACAACCGCAGGATTTCACCGGGAGCGGGTGCCAATCTGAAAAATTGCACCCGCTGCCAGCAAAAACGCTGTAAAATTTCAGCCACAACCACGTCTCACGACTGTGAGATAGGTGGTTACAGTGTGTAACGGAATCAATACGACGATCCGGCAAAAGTTTCGGGCACCCTGAGAACACGGAGTGATCCAAGGACTACCGCCTTCTGCATTATTCCCGCAAGCGTTTTAGCAAATTGTTGACACGCAGGGATGCTTTTCAGGCTATTAAAGAGTGAAAGTTTGGCACCTCCAAGAGCGCTGATGATAAGGACGATTAGTTTAACTGAATATTCCGGGTACAATCGTTGCAACTCCCTTATAAGGTCTCTATACCTCTCTTTCTTTTCATTCTCCTTGGCTCTGATGTTTTTGTCAGCTGGTGCCGAAAATTCGATAATGAACATGGTTCGCTTCTCGAAGTCAAGAAGGACCATGTCTGGCCTCAAGTGTGCAACAGAAACAGTTGTCGAGAATATAAAGTTCCTGTATAACAGTTTCTCTCTGACCCATCTCGACTCTTCCAAGACCCTCCAGTTACTGTCGAACACCCACCCAAATCAGAAGAGGTCGAAGTATTTTGGAGAGAAGTCTACGAAGTTCAGCATAGACTGGACGAAGACTCAGAAAATATAAATAGCTTCAAGGAGTTATGTGTTGCCCTCATAACACCTGATAAAGAATGCCCACCCATCACTACCGAGGAGGTGAAAAAAGTATTAAGAGGGATGAAGAACTATTCCGCACCGGGACCAGATTGTATCAAAATTCAGTATGAATATACTAAATTTACCATACGCTGGTATACTAAATTTAATTCCATGTTGTGCATTCTTGCTTCCACTACATTTATACTAAATCTAATACAGAATTATCTAACAGTGTTTTTCATTCTAAAAGTGAGAAAGTTTTGAAGGTTATGCCGTTTAAGTTCTTTAATACACTTACAAAGAATATAATAATGAACTACAACTTTAATTATCATTATGAAAATGAATAATTTTACTGTGCAAATTCGATTTCTGTAAAATGTATTTAATAAATTGTGCAGAGAGGTAAGGAATTAAAAATTAATCTAAATAAGTAATTAGCATAATTCAGTATTCAAAAAAATTATTTAGAATCATTTTTCGATTTTTTTTGTAGTCAAATATTTTTAATTCATTTGACTTTCATTTTCAAGTACAGTTCAAACGTGAATAAAACTTTTGAAAACAATTTACAACATTACGCACTTCAGCAATTATGTTTATTTGTATTTTATGTTTTTACTATTTATTTTGTATACTTGGGATAACTTTACAAACATTATTTCCTTCTGCTTTAAAATTTTTTAAATAATAGTCGTCATAATACTTGAAATATTAAACAAAGTCAGCTCGCTGTATGTAGCTGGAAACCCCGTCAGCTAACCTATTATATATTGCCGATCGTTGCTCACGAGACTTTTCACTCCATCAGCTGACGTGTATTCCACCCACGTATAGCCAGCTGACGATTATTTTTATAAAAAATACCATGTTAATTATCAACTGACGAAGTTTTAAGCGGAAGGAAATCATTGCATTAATTTTTTTTACATGTTTCCATAACCAGCTGACTGGTTTTCCTCCTGCATAGAGCCAGCCGACGGTTTTTTTCGTTTGAATATTATATTAGCTATCATCTCACAAAGTTTCGAGCGGAAGTAAATTATTGAAAACTTCTTTTTTTTTTACACGTTGGGGCGGCTGCCATTGCCCCACCCACCCAAAGTACCTATGCTTACAACACACCTATCTGCAGCATTCCTCAAAGTATTAGGCTGAAGGAAATGATTGCCAACAAATTTTCGCTGGCTCTCGGACTGTTACGGTTTCGCGAACCAATCGGAATGTACTGGGAAGCAAGTTTAACATAAGAAAATTTTATGGTTGTCAATAATCAAATGACGGAGGCAAGCAAGGCTCGTCGAGGTGAGAGTTGAGATTTCTACTGTAAATGCTACCACTTGTGAAATTTTCAAGTGATAGTTTGGAGGGTTGGGTATTCTCAGCTCTCCTTTTTTATATATTGAAAATGCATATTACTGTAAAAATTTGGTTTTCGATTTTTTGTCATAAATCACTCCTCAATTTGTTCGTGTTCCTGGACCATCATTTTCCTTTTTTTTAAGTTAACTCATGCCCCCGTGTTTTTGAAATGAACATGAGATTCTAATTGGGAAAACCCAATAGTATTTTTTCGAACTTTTTCAACATGAATTATTTTCAATCAATGATTCATGAGTTTTCAAGTATATTTTAAATCATTTTTCCCCCAGTAAATCGTGAAGTTATTATCTTTCGGAATAAATGATACAAATGTGATGCATGTCAAGAGTACTAATTTGTTCTTAACATAGTTGATAATCGTTTAAACAATTATTATCCCTAATATGGAAAAAAATTATTTTCTGGAATTAATGACACAATTAGCGAATGTGAAGCAATATTTTTTAAAGGATATTTTGCAATTTTTTGAAAAAAATGAATTTGTTTAAAAAATTTTAACTTGTAAATCGTAAAAGATATTATTTTCTGCAAATAATTTCACGTTTAAGTAATTAATTTGCATGTAGGTATGCCCTAAAGTGCATACAGAAAAACAAACAGTGAGTTATTGTTTAAACAATATAGGGTATACGTTCTGAGATAAGGAAATACTGAATAATAAGCGACATAGTGTAAGAGATTTGAAAAAACGAGACTTACCTATACTTCCCTTATGAAAAGGTGCCAGTGAATGATTAATTGTTTAAAAAAGTGCGAAAGATCTTAAACGAAAATATATTATTCTTTACATTTCTTAATTGTGTCATTAATTGCAGAAAATTATAACTTTTCTCGATTAGAATTTTTAAGGAAAAACCTGATTTCTTCGACTTATTACATACTATTTATTCAGTATTGTACAAACTAACATTTCGGAATCGGATCGACTTCCTTATCAGCTTGTCTAATATAAAATTTGAACAATTTAAAACGTATCATGTAAGCAATAATGCAAAAGTGCAGCACTGTGCATTTTGAAAATTTTGAAGATCACTTTTTTTCTGAATTTGAAAATTCGATGCGCAGATATTTATAGTATTATAATGGACAAATAATTCATCCTAATGACGACAGTTACGAAAAAAAGACTTAAAAAAGCCTGTTTACAAATGTCTGTCGAAAATATAGCGAGTGTCACGATGAGAATGTGTACCTTAAAGCCTACAGAGCTTTGAGAAACTTAACCTTTAACTATATTTAATTAACCCTTTAACGGTCACTGGGACATATATGTCCCAAAAACGTGTTCAAAAATCCATAACTCCGTCAAAAATTGAGATAGCTTTGTTTTCTCTTCGGCATAAGCTACCTACGTGTTTCTAGTTTTCAGAAAGTGTAAGCATTTATTCACCCTCTTCGAAATCTGTGAACTGTAACTCCAAAAAGCACCCTGTTTTCGAGGAAATTTTTGTAGTTATATCGCGAATATAGTCGCAGCGGTACACAAAAAAATACTGATTACGATAAGAACCTAAAAATATATTTACACTTTTCTGACCTTAATTTAGGGGCAGTTTTCACCCCCTAAAATAGATAAACAGGCATCCATAGGATCGATTTTCATCGAATTCGTTATAAAGTGAGATTCAGATGCGTAAGCAATAGTACTCACATTAAATTACAGAAACATCTCTTATATGAACCCTTCGCCGGAACATCGCCCCTCATTTAAATGGATATATAGTGAAATTAATATTTTCCTTTTTCGTACGACTGAAATTAGCCTACATGTTCATAGTTTCCAGGGTCCACTGCGTGGAGGTTTTAGTACATTTTCGGTCTCAAACGTTTGATTTTTTTCCGATAAAAAAAACAAGTTTTCTATGCTTTTTGTACGAAGGGATGAAATACAACCATTCTAATACATGCGAAGTTTTTTTCTGGTTGGAGGTGACTTCTATGGATGTTCTGAAATACTTCAGGTGCAAATATTCCTATCAAGAGTTCTCCAACTTCATTTTCTAACTCTAGGGTGGTTTTGAGTGGAGTTAGAATTATGGCGTTTTTCCTATCATCTGAGACCCTGTTGCACTCCAAAAACGGTTGTTATTTTGGATAGGAAGTGGGTGGAAATAATTCGGCCGTTAAAGGGTTAAGTAGACAATTCAAAATATGAAGACGCATATGAATACTGCCATCTAAAAGACACCTTTTTGATCAAGTTTGATTGAAACATTTATTGAAGCGCGCGATGAGAGTGTGCCCGTGAAGCAGGCATATTTTATATATATATATAGGTCTGGCTTGAGCGAGTGATGCGTTTCGTGAAGATATTTCCGAAAAAAATTTGTCATAAGGACAACCGCAGGATTTCGCCGGGAGCGGGTGCTAATCTGAAAAATTGCACCCGCTTCCAGCGAAATCACGGTAAAATTTCAGCCAT
>NC_046663.1:129888886-129890844 GCF_010883055.1 Belonocnema kinseyi
ACGTAGGGATAGAAAAAAGGAGGTGTTTATAAGAAAATCGAAACAGAAGGAAACGGATCGGGAGGGTAGGAGGCTACTGGACTTTTTGGGATATGCGGGATGCTTTATTTTTAACGGAAATACAAGGGGAGATGAAGAAGGTGAATATACGCACGCGGGTATATAGGGCACCGTAATACATTACATTCTGACAGAAGAAAGAATAAGGAGGTTGATGGTTAGAATAGAAGTGGGCAACGTGATGGGCTCAGAACACTTCCCGGTAATCTCGACAATGAGATGTGGTGGCTTAAAATGCAGTAGGGGGAACAGTAAAAGAAAGAGAGAAAAGAAATTGAAAATCGGCATTTGGGGGGAGGAAAGGTTGAGATAATTCAAAGAAAAAGTATAAAATGAGATGGTGGGTTTGGAAGAGGAAGGAGTTGACACACTGCTAGAAGAACGAACAGGAACGATAGATAAGGAAAGGGAAGAGGCGAGACCGAGAGAAAAAGAAAAGGAGTTTAGGAGAGGCTGGTGGGACGATGAACGCAACGTAAGTAAAGATAGGACGAAGGGGAGTGTGGGAAAATGGAGGAAAGGGTGAATAGAAAAAGGAGAGCTTAACAGGAGAAAGAGGGAGCACGAAAACATTATAAAAGAAAAAAATACAGAAGGAGAAAGAAATATATATGGAAGAGGATAAATAGGGAGAGGAGAAAGGGAGGGTATAAATGAAGAAATATGAATGAACGAGTGGGCGAAGCACTTCAAGGGGCTTTTAGGAGGAG
This sequence comes from Belonocnema kinseyi, assembly GCF_010883055.1. Taxonomy (NCBI): domain Eukaryota; kingdom Metazoa; phylum Arthropoda; class Insecta; order Hymenoptera; family Cynipidae; genus Belonocnema; species Belonocnema kinseyi. Next base: position 129,889,657 of record NC_046663.1, read on the forward strand.
TGGAATATAGGGTAAAGGGAGAAGAAAGAAAAGTGGTCGATGGGGACGAGGAAATTGAAAACGAGATTAATAGGGATGAAGTAAATGAGACGATTGCAAGGTTGAAAAGAAAAAAGGCCACAGGGGAAGATGGGTTGGAAAATAAAGCACTGAAATATGGAGGATTAGGGGTGAGGGAAGACATGTGGAGAATTTGCAAAAAGGTATGGAATGGAGTAGTATGGGTATTTTCCTGTTCCCCCTACTGCACTTTGAGCCACCCCTTCTCATTGTCGGGATTACCGGGAAGTTTTGTGAGCCTATCACGTTGCCCACTTTTATTCTAACCATCAACCTCCTTATTCTTTCTTCTGCCAGAATGTGATCTATTACGGTGCCCTACATACCCGCGTACGTATATTCACCTTCATCTCCCCTTGTATGGTATGGTATGGGTGGCCGGAGGAGTGGAAGGCAGGGCTGTTAGTACCGCTAATTAATAAAGGAGAAGGCAAAAGGGAGGAGAAATATAGAGGTATCACACTCATGTTGATAGGATATAAAATGTATGCGGAAGTGCTTAAAAGGAGGTTGGAAAGACAGGTGGAAAACAAAAGAAGTAACCCTACAAAACCAAACGGGTTTTAGAAAAGAGATTGGAACCATAGATAACGTCTACGTGCTCAACTATCTGGTTAATAGGAACCTATAGTCCAGGCATTACTTCGAAAAAAGTTTGAAATTTCAGAAAAAATCCTACATGCAAATGTTTTTAATGAGAAATTTTCGTTATGGGGCCCTTTTTGACATATCAAAAATGCTAGAACAGATCAATTGCCAAACCGGGTTTTTTTAACAGTTCCAAAAGTTACTTTTGCGAGGACGGATAATTCCCATTGCCTTTTAGAGCAAAATTTCCAACAGCAAAAAGAAAGAAAACATAATCTGAACAAATTTTGTTTAAAAAATAATCCGCTAACTTCTATTGGTTCCGAGTTATGATATATTGAAAAATTCTCATTTTTTTGGATTTTTAGCAAAAAATCATCAAGTTTAAAAAAGCACTGTGTATATTTGCAAATAATTACTGCATGGAAAAGTGTTCCACAGATGAGTGAAACTAGACTCAATTTTCTGTAATTACAAAAAAAGAACAATATGCTGTATCTAAAAAAAGTCTTTTAGACCTATTATTTTGGAAATTGTAAG
>NC_046663.1:129890944-129895061 GCF_010883055.1 Belonocnema kinseyi
ACCATGATCAGCAACTGTCCAATTGGTAAAAGAAATTTTTAGAGAACATCAGGTCCACTTAGTAATATCTTATGGAAGATTAAAGGCATGTAGTGTGACGGGTATAAACGTACGAACATATGTGGGGTCTCCATAGTATATGTATCAAATGTTTTCAAGTCAGTTGTCTTTGTACTTTTTAATTCGTGCACAATGTACGCAAATCTTTCTATCAACTCCAATTATATCCCTATAGTGCCTGCTGTTAGTTCAGGGTGTGCAAAAAAAACTTCTTGAGGTATTCCGACCATTGGATGTGCCTGAGCCCTGTTTGACTGCAGCCATTACTAAACCCATCTTCTGACGAAAATCTTAACAAATTCGAGTCTTCACCTTCTTTTGAAAATCTATATGTAAATTCATATCTGCTCGCCATTTCTTAAAATCGAGTTGCAATATAATGTTGACGATGGATTAGGATTTTTCCGCACTTCAGAATTTACCGAATCCTTTGAGTGAAGTCGCACTGGTACCATTGAAACCTCAACGATACCATTATGCATCATACCTGGATCGTCTTTCTTTTGCTTGTACGTGATTTAGCTTGAAGAGCCATCGAATCCGTTTTTCACAGTTAACTTAAAGTTGTGAGGTTTCCTTGTATCGATTAATGAAAGAGAAATATCACGATCTTTAAAAATCCGAGATATCGTATGATCTAATAAAGATTTCAGTCCGATTGTCAAACCCTGTTCCCTTTCTTTAATCGTATGTGAATAACATTATTTTTAACTTTTGCAGAATTGTCGCATGCTGAGTACATGTCAGCATTCCTCTTTTTTGTCTGCATGTGGTTCATCTGATACTGACTTTTACAAAAATCAGATTTCTCTATTAACGCCAAAGCTTCTTCTGATGTGTAAGAAGTCGGACAATCATTCTTATTTTCGTTTTCATCGGAAGTTAAAATTGCATTTATAAATTCTTATACTTTCTTCCTATCGCATAGATTTAGGGAATGTGAAAAAGCCTCTCTTCTTAGCGGGCACAACATTTGGCGTCGTATTTAAGACATCGCTGTGACATCTGTAAGACAACTTTACGACATCCTATGTCCATGTCATTACGGTCTGCTTGCGATATCGTAAAGACATCATCAGACCATGCGACGTATTTACGATACTGTAAATACACCTTAACGACATGGACATAAAGATATCATATCGTAAAGATGTCGTAAAGATATCACCAAATGTTGTGCCCACTGGGTTATTTCGATGTCAGTAAATTTTTCCCGAATATCCATTAATTTCCTTCGTTTTGTAGAAGCAGAACATTCTACATAGTCACCTGAGTTTGGCCTTCCGCATTTGTCATTACTTTCAGATTGAACTTTCACGATAAAATATTTGTTCAACGAATCTGCAAACTTTTAGTCAAAACAAGTTTTAATAGACGATGAACTGTTCTATTTTCTTTTAAAATAACTAAATGAGGTATGAATTCATGATATAATTTATTTTTAAGCGTTTAGCGTTTGAATTAAACTCTCTTCTTAATTACTGCGACAAATCTTCCACCCATCCATTGGAAGTAAAAATAAAAAACCAGATAGGGTATTTTTAAGATCTTTTAAAGTATCCAGTTGGCCTTATTAGAAAAGCATTTATTGGAGAAATATTAAAAACAACTAATTGTTTTACAATGCCCTAAAATTATTTCGTATTTACATTTGTTATTAATATATGCTTCCAGAATTAGAAAACTGAACAAATGAAGGAAATAAATGTGATCAAAAATAGAACATGAACGACATCAATTGTTGTGTCACGCACGCGATCCCGGTTTTTCCCTTATATATTAAAAAAAAATAGTGCTAGGGTGTTTGAAACATTTTGAGTGTTGCATTGAAAGGTCAAGGCTGGCATTAGTGAATAAATAATTGATAGTACGTTTACCTAGAGAGAGAGAGAGAGAGAGAGAGAGAGATTTGAGTGGCTTTTATACAAGCCTAGACGTAACCTCACTCTTTGGACGTTCCGTTTGGTGATTCTATGAACTGAGCTGTTGAGGAGGGTGCTTTCTTATAATCGAGAAATTCTATTATCATCATATTTGAGTATCTAATCATTATTCCACGGAAGGGAGAACAGTAAAAAAGTGATTATAAATCAAAGAAATTTGTTGGGGTAGGTGAATCAGTGTGGTAGCCGTTTGTGGATTGGTGTACAGCACACATTTATAATAATCCTCTCAAACAGTGTAACTTTGTTGCGCACGCGCGGCGAGTTAATGTCCACACAAGATGGCAGAGAACACAACAAACATAGTCATCTGTTCACGTGGACATTGCAAGAAACCAATCCATTGTTATAACATCGAGTGAACAGGATGTAGGTCCAAGTATCATAAATATTGCGCGGAGAAACTATATCGAGGATCGAAGAATTGCAAGGTGTGTGGATCGAGATCTAATTCACCAACTGCCGTAAACAGCGACGTCACAAATATTAAGGTGAATCCCTGGCTTAATGATGACAGTGAACGAGAAATTGTAGGCACTGTAAAATTTGACAGCGATGTCAGCGACGGAATGATATTTCTTCTGGCGTCCTTCAAGCATGAATTTATTAAATCTGTAACCGATAAACAATACCATAATAAAGAACAAATGGCCTCTGGTATTCTAGAGATTCAAAATTCTGTTGATAAAGTGGCCGAAGAAGTGATAGCTACGAAAGATCATTAATCACATGTGCTGTACTGAAACCGAGGCATCTAAAGGTTATCATGCAATCAAGAGAAGCAGCTGTCAAAGTGTTCAAGGCCATCTCGGACAGCAAGCCGAAATTACAGAATCACAAGGAACATAAAATGATTCGTGTTGCTACAGATCAGGCGAGCGTGCAATAAATCGAGTATCGACAAGTTGTGGTGGCGCTACAGCAGAGAGTTCAAAGAGCAGAGACTGAGCTGCGAATTGTGCACTAAAAGTCTATTCCGGTGATCATCAGCAGTGCAACGCAACATCAAAACAACGGGCGCAACAGCAGAAAGTTGCAGCCATTAAATAAGTTTCATCTTAAAAAAAATTACCAGAATACGCGTGGTTTGAACACTAAACTAAATTTCACGTCAGCCTTCCCTGATATTACCAATTATGATTGATTCGCGTTAACTGAAACATGGCTAAAGCCTCAAGTAACGTCTTATAAGATTTTCAGGTCGACTGAATTACAAATTTTTAGGTGTCACAGGACTGATAAGAGGGGAGGCGGGTTAATTATTAGTTTACGAAAACACCTTAAGGGCATGTGATACTTACAGTTTCCCCGGCTTTTTTTCCACAAAAATGAAAATTTTTTAAAACTGAATTCGCAGATGCTATAAAATATCATAACGGACGTCCCCAGACTCTTTTTTGAGTGATAATAACAAAAAAAAATGTATTGTGCTAAATAAAAAATTTATGCATATGCATTATTTTGAGGTTACGTCGTTTTTCATCGCTGCCTTTCCGATAATCTGGAAATTATTTATGAAATACATTTTTTTGATTGGCTGCAAACAAGGTTAGTTCCGGGAGATTTGTTACTATGTTTATTTGTAAGTCCAAATTTTCCGGCCAAAAATATTTTGTAGTTTGGAAGTGACGCTCGGGTGAATTGTAACACACATAACCTCGAAATATACACACACGTTGTTAGCAATATCAAAAAATTTTGATAAAAAAAAACACAAAAAACGTGTGCGGGGACGTCCGTTAGCATGTTCGCTATCATTCTCCAGATTTTGAAGGCAAAATATTTCTTATCCTAGGAAAAAAGCCGGGGGAATCTAACCCTGAAAAAATTGATACTATTTTTCAAGTGCTATGCAAATTTATCACATTTTGCTAAATTAAAACTTTTTTGAATTAATCTACAAAAAAAGTGTGTGAGGACGTCCGTTACCATGTTAGTCTCCAAAATACGCCTCAGTTTCAGCTATGAGCTCCTCATTTGATTAAAAAAGCCTACCGGTGAGCCATCTCTTTAGGTTAGGGAACAAGTAATAGTCGTTGGGGGCCAGGTCTGATGAATACGGTGCGTGAGGAACCAATTCGAAGCCGATTTCATGCAATTTTGCTTGTGCAACT
>NC_046663.1:129895161-129899965 GCF_010883055.1 Belonocnema kinseyi
AGATGAGTGAAACTAGACTCAATTTTCTGTAATTACAAAAAAAGAACAATATGCTGTATCTAAAAAAAGTCTTTTAGACCTATTATTTTGGAAATTGTAAGGATTCAAAAATTTCATTTTCTTGTTGTTGCATTTTTGACTAAAATTGAAGAAATTGTGACTTTGGAAAATACCTCATTTCCTGTGGATCCCACCACAAAGTTCCTAGAGAATAAATGAAAGTGGAGCCAATTTGGCGTAAGATAAAAAAAAGTATCCTAGCCCAAATAGGTCGCGAGATATGACCTTGGAAAGTGCACTCTTCATGCATAGAGGCATCTGAGCGTACCGTAAAGTAGAACTACGGTCATATTTCAAAATTTTTGTCAAAAATAAGTGCATATGATACATTTATCATGTATAATACGTCTTTTGACATTGATAAATATATAATTGTTTATACCAAAAGCTTGCGATCACTACTTATGTTTAATAATAGGTCTAAAAGACTTTTTTGTAGATATACGCAGATTATGGTAGACTCTATTTTATCTTGTGGCACAATCAACGTAAACTGAAATTGACAGGATTTATTTGGAAGAAACTAAAGTTCACTTTTTTGCCCGTAAAATCAGGAAAAAATGACCAACTACTGGTTGGTCAATTGTAACGTGATGGGCTCAGAACACTTCCCGGTAATCTCGACAATGAGATGTGGTGGCTTAAAATGCAGTAGGGGGAACAGTAAAAGAAAGAGAGAAAAGAAATTGAAAATCGGCATTTGGGGGGAGGAAAGGTTGATATAGGTAGGATATTGTTCTTTTTTTGTAATTACAGAACATTGAGTCTAGTTTCACTAACCTGCAGAACACTTTTCCGTGCAGTAATTATTTGCAAAGATAAACAGTGTTTTTTGAAACTTGGTGATTTTTCGCTGAAAATCTAAAAAAAAAATGGGGATTTTTCAATATATCATAATTCGGAACCAATAGAAGTTAGCGGATTATTTTTTTAACAAAATTTGTTCACAATTTTGTTTTCTTTCTTTTTTCTGTCAGAAATTTTCTTTTAAATGCAATGTGAATTATCCGTCCACGCAAAAGTAACTTTTGGAACTGTAAAAAATACTGGTTTGGCAATTGATCTGTTCTAGCATTTTTGATATGTCAAAAAGGACCCCTTAACGAAACTTTTTCATTAAAAACATTGCAAGTAGGATTTTGTTTGAAATAAAACTACCAGATGCCTGGACTATTAGGACGGAAGAAAGGGAAGCTAGTCGCATTATTTGTAGACTTTAAGGCAGCATTTGACTCAGTTAACAGTATTGGTTTGTGGGCAGCCATGAAAGAGAGATCAGTAGACAAAGGTTTAACAGAGAGGATAAAAGAACTATTTGTGTATACTAAGATAAGGGTGAAGATAGGAGAAGAGAGAGGTGAAGTTGGAGAGGAAAGGGAACGGGGGAACAACATTAGAAGCGGGCAAACTGTATTCACTAGCATATGCAGATGACCCAGTGCTATTAGTGGATGGTGAAAGAGGTATGAATCTGTTGATGAGTGTTCGAAGAATATGTAAGAGAAAAGGGTTTCACAATAAATGTAAACAAGACCAAGATAATTTGTTTCAGAAATAAAAGGGGTAGATTAGAGTATGAATGGAAGATAAATAGCGTGGTGGTTCAAGAACAACTTGTATGAGCAGGAAACATGGTTGCATGTGTTGGAGTGGTGTATAGGGGACGAAGGGGGAGGGGGGAGTACAGAAGAGAGAATTAAATGGATTCTGAATGAAAATGGTAAGTGGAGGAATGGATGAAGAAGCTAGAAGATCTGAGAAAGAGAGAGAGCTGGTTGCACAGGATAGGTGGAAAAAAGCCAAAAAAATGTCTCAAAAAGAAGGAGAGTTACGAAGTGGTGTTGCGGACTTCTTAAAATAGTATAAGGCTTGTTTGTAATAATACTTGTAATGGTTGTGTGAAGACTCTCAAACCCGTAAAAGGGAGAGAGTATAAACAAATAAAGAACAATGCATTCTGAAGAGCTTCGCGGTCAGAAATGTTGTCTCTTCTACTTCTTTATTAATAATTTTCTTAATCAAAATATGCAAAAAATTACCTTTTTTGCATAACCATTTTTTACGCTTTAATAGCTGCTTAGGAAAACTTTATTTGGTCTTAAATGAATGTTTGGGGACTCACAGAATAGAAATACTTTGTTTATTATTTCATTTAATTGTTATGAACCAACTTTATGAACAAATTAGCCGTCTTATTATCAGTAACAAATTCTTTTTGCTAAAAGTTCTTGGCAATAATGTAGGAATAACATTTAGTCACAAAAATTATTAGAAAGATAACGATGACCATTGCTATAAACAATTATTGTGGCAAAATGATTAAATTTGAGGTTTTTCAAATTGTAATTTTTTTAAATCGCCAGAATGAATACATTTATTATAAATGAATTATTAAATATTTTTATAAATGTTTTTACGAACAAATCATATGCAAAAAATTCCTATTTAACTGAAAAATTGAGAAATAGAAATCTTCTCCCCATCCATATTATTCAGAATTATATTCTGTTTTAATAACTTTCAGTTGTTTTAATATTCTCTTCCATGAATACATGTATTGTACTAAGAGTTTTTTTTCAGTTGTTTTTTTTTCTTCTTGAAACGAATGCCCTTGGTCGAAATCATTATCGGGCAACAAAGATATTGATTACAAATTAATACTAATTCATTATAACTAATGTGAACAATAACCTAAAGGCATTAATAGTATTTTTTCGTTACACCATTAAGCCATTTCCCTTTCGGGGTAGGCGTGACTAACTCGGTGGGGTAGGCAGTAATGTTAGGAAGGGATATAACATTTTTAGATTGATCCAGAATTCTCGTGATATTTATTTGTGATATTTCTCGTGATATGATAGCAACACTGCTCCGACCCAGATTTGTGATCAATCTCTCTAGCAATATAACCCCAAGTGAAGATCCACACAAAGTCGTCATGTAAGGTTCCCTATTTGAGTCCATTAGTATCCAAGGTCTTTTGTTTCAGGCGTCATTCACCCAACTGACACTCTTTTTTTCAACTATTTGGCGCCATATTTTTTTGCCCTGGCATACTTCTCTAGCTTCTTTTATGTCCATGCATTTTTTCGTGCAGGCTCTCCTGTTTCTGTGGCTTCTTATGTCTCTTCTAACTAGAGTCTCATTCTCAAATTCGAACCATTCTTTCCGCGGTCTACCTCTGGGCACGCTGCCGTTTACTTTACCTTGATACACTTGTTTCGTTAGTCGCTCATTTGGCATTCCCTCAGCATGTCCGAACCATCTTATACGGGTACGTTCTTTCCCATATGTCTACTAACATCTCTTCTGCACCACATTCTTTGAGAATTATGTCGTTACTCAATTTGTCCATCAGAGTTTTCCCGCATATCATGCGCAAGAATCCTATGTCAATTGCATTAATTTTATGCTTATCTTTTTCTTGATAGTTGAGCCCGGCTACGTTATACAGAACGGAAGGACGTATTTAGCAGACAACCTTGGAGCTTTAAATTGGAGACAGCTTATTAAGAAAGGCGAATCAATATCATTCCGCATGAGCTTAAATAGAAAATAACATCATGCGAAAATTATACGTTCAGAAAGTGTAAGCCATTAAAAATTTTCGCATGACTCTATATAGTTTGACCCGCGATTCAGATACACTCCGTCTTTTCTGAGAGAAACATATTTTAAAAATCTTTTCCGGACTTATCACAAATCATCGTTATATTTTTTAAACATAGGTTACCATACCTAAGCTGCATATTCTAGTTTCGATCGCACAAACGCTATATATAAAGTAGTCATTGAGTTGACATTTAAAAATTTTTTAGAATTACAAATTACAAATCCTAGTTCTCTAGATGCAACCGCACCAATTACACGAACATGCTCAATAAAAAGTAAATGAGACTCAAATATCACTCTGAGGTATTTTATCGCGAGTAACCTTACCATAACAGTGTGGCCAATCTTGTACTTGCATTTCATTATATTTTCGTGTCTATGAAATCTCATTACCTTACACCTATTAGCATTAATCGGTATCATATTGGTTTTACAGCAGTCCACCAAGCTATCAAGGTTTCTCTGCAGCTCCCTAGTATCTTCCATATTTCTAGTAATTCTGAAAATGTTTATATCATCCGCAAATATTTATATAAATGAGTAAATATTACTAGTGACATCATTTACATTAACAATAAAAATAGGACATCCCAAGGTAGACCTTGTGGTACACCTGACGTCGGTGTATATCGATTCGAAGTGATGCCGTGGCATTGAAGTCTGTGTTCTCTATCTGTCAAGATAGTCAGATAGTAATAACACAAGGTTAATTGGAACATTCGTAGATACTAGGCAGTCTGATAAGTACCTGAAAATTCTAAGAGATGGCATTAGTATTCATTAATGTGAACCATTTTCGTCGAGCTTGATCCTTCAAACGACGCTTGTCAAAACTTCAGCCATTTATGTTTACGCATTTACAATTTACAGCACTGAGAAGCGACTAACCTCCGAGTTTTTTTTAATATGGAAAAATCTGAGTTTCGAGTTTTTATCAAACACTACTATCTTCGCAAGAAAACGATATCCGAGACCAAGGCCAAGCTGGATACGTATTACCCGGACTCTGCACCGTCGATTGGAACGATTGATAAGTGGTTTACCGAGTTTCATTGTGGCCGTACGAGCACAGTTGATGCTGAACGATCTGGGCGCCCAAAAGAGGTCACTACACCAGAAAATGTCGAAAAAA
>NC_046663.1:129900065-129901846 GCF_010883055.1 Belonocnema kinseyi
TGGGGGCCAGGTCTGATGAATACGGTGCGTGAGGAACCAATTCGAAGCCGATTTCATGCAATTTTGCTTGTGCAACTAAGCATGAATGAACAGGCGCATTGTCGTGGTGACAAAGCGGTTTTTTCTTCTTCAAATGCGGTCGTTTTTCGGCGATTTCGATTTTTAATCGGTCCAATAATGATGAATAGTATGCTTCGGTTATGGTTTTACCTTTTTCAAGATAGTCCACGAATATTATGCCATGTGCATCCCAAAATACGGAGGCCATAACCTTTCCGACCCATTGTTGCGTTTTTGGACGCTTCGGAGCACTTTGGCCCGGTGGAACCCACTGTTTTGCCTAATGCGTTGACTCAGGAGTGTAGTAGTGGATCCAAGTTTCATCCATGGTTATGAATCGGCGCAAAAACTCGGTCGGCGGTAAATGCGTACACATAAATGGTTGAAGTTTTGACAGGCGTCATTTGAAGGATCATGCTCGACGAAAATGGTTCACATTAGTGAATACTAATGCCATCTCTTAGAATTTTCAGGTACTTATCAGACTTATCAACGTGCTCTCTGATTTTGAGAGAGTTAGAGGATGGGGGGGGGGCACTATTTATTCGCTATCACTCAGTTCCAACTTGATTTGTATTCTTATTTAATAAATTATGGGAGCTAGGTAGAGGTTACAAGGCGCAATAGAATATCTCATATTTTTTTATGTTTTGTTTAGGCACATGATACTCTCCGTCCACTAATAATACCTTTTAGATCGGAAATTTCATCTCACTCTAATAAATTAGCCTGGAAGCCGCAATGCGTCCCTGACTAAATTATAAGTGTATTAGCAAAATGAATGTCCTTTTATACTAGACTAGCTAAGAAGCCACGACGTGCACTAGCGTAGTTAGAACTTGTGTTCGACGGAAATAAAAAATTTAATTTTTCTGATTTTTTTACTTTACATCTGTCATGGCGCACCGTAGACTTCTACTATTTGAGTTCACTTTCCGACCTTCGGACGGGCAGGGGTTTGCACATGCTTCCTCGATGCAACACAAGTAATTTTTGGTGGGAATTCTCTGGCCGTTCCTAAGATGGTATTTTGAAGGGAAATCGGTTCATGAATTAAAAATAATTCATGATTGTTTTTCAGAGATATTTCACAATCGGAATCTTTTCTAGTTTACGAAATTTTATAATAAAAAGGTGTTTTTCCATTATATTTCAACCCTTATTACAGATCAGATTCAAAACACGTGTGTTTGTTGACATCTTTTAGCCGTCTGCATGGCCATGCATTTGTTGGAGTCGTAAGGAGGTAGGAACGGAGAAGGAGTTGCGATTGTATGTATGTATGCTTTTAATTGAACAGTGAATGAGGGATGATCAAAGTGACGTGTGTGAAAAGGATGCAACACACACGTTCTCTGTGGTCATTGGTGTTCCGCTCCTCTCTTTCTCTGTCCACCTTGTTGTTCTAATGGTAGCACTCGCTTTCTAGCCTACCTTCATCATTCTATCGCTCGCCTTTTCAAGCCGCCTGTAATTGTCTTTCGCGGGCAGGTTAAAATGCTGCGTTGGCAGGTCTACAGCCGCTGTGTCAAAACAAATACGAAATTGTTCAACGCATATTTTTTACTCACCGTAATATTTTCATGATACACTTCTTTCTTTCTTCTTTTTCTTATATATCCTCTAGAATCAAACTGAAGGGCCTATGACAAAGCCACCGAACGCGTCCTCGGGTTGCGGATAGAGGGTCCCTGTACCAAGGGTTTCTGCTGAATATGGTT
>NC_046663.1:129901946-129908312 GCF_010883055.1 Belonocnema kinseyi
TCCCGCATTCAATGTGTGATTGACTACATCACATCTGGCAGGAATTTTACCGCCAAGGTTCGGAAGTTCGCGCGCGAACTCCGAACCCGTTATCACACACTTAACAAGTCAAAGCTGCTGACCATTAGGCAGCATATTGTTGAGTGAATACGGATACTATCTGACGCTAAGAGAAGTCTAGAGCGGAGGGAGAGATGGGTCAGAGAAAATCAACAGTTTCTCTCTGACCCAACTCGACTCTTCCAAGACCCTCCAGTTACTGTCGAACACCCACCCAAACCAGAGGAGGTCGAAGTATTTTCGAGAGAAGTCTACGAAGTTCAGCATAGACTGGACGAAGACTCAGAAAATATAAATAGCTTCAAGGAGTTATGTGTTGCCCTCATAACATCTGATAAAGAATGCCCACCCATCTCTACCGAGGAGGTGAAAAAAGTATTAAGAGGGATGAAGAACTATTCCGCACCGGGACGAGATTGTATCAAAACCTTCTGGTGGAAGAAGTTTTCTTCGACCCATCAGCATTTGGCCCGTATTTTCACCTCATATTTGAAGTCGGAAGAGCCGATTCCAGAGTGGTTGGTGGAAGGGCGCACAATACTCCTGCCGAAAATAGGCAACTTAGCTGACCCAAAGAACTACAGGCCAATAACTTGTCTGAATACACTTAATAAGATATTTACAGCTATCCTAAATGATAGGATTGTTTGGGCAATTGAACCTGTGTGGCAAGAAATGTATGAACAACGAGGCTCATAGAAAGGCGTAGTTGGATGTCGGGAGAACCTGCTCATCGATAGATGTGTCTGTAAAGATGCAGCATTCTACCAGCGTGACCTGTCGATGGCCTGGATTGATTATCGGAAAGCTTTCGATTTGACCTCCCATAGACATATCATCTGTCTTTTGGAAATCTTGAAGGTTCATCCGCAAATAGTTAGGTGCATAGAGAGATTGATGCCGCTTTGGAAAACCAGATTTACAATCTCATCAAGAAAAAATCGTGTGACAGCTAACAAGGTCACCTTTCAGAGAGGTCTCTCTCAGGGCGACACCATGAGCCCACTCCTCTTTTGCCTTACATTATCGCCACTATCTCTAGCACTTTGCCATTCCGATGGGTACATGTGTGGCAAACCTGCAGATCGAAAGTACAAGGTCACTCATGTATTTTACATGGACGATCTTAAGATCTATGCTAAAAACAAAGAGGACCTACATCTAGCTCTAGGGATTGTCGAACGATATACTAAGGAAATCGGAATGGAATTTGGGTTAGACAAATGCGCCAAGGTTTATTTGAAGCGAGGAAAACCTAATGGCGTCCCTGAAGATCCTGAGCTCGTTGATAGAAGCGCTATACGACACCTTTGCGCTGGAGAGACTTATAAATACAATGGGCGTGCCACAGAGCCGCATTCAGGATGTGACATCTATAAAGGATACTCTCCGAAGCAGATACAAACGTCTCATCCGCCAGATTTGGTCTTCCGAACAGTCAACGAGGAACAAAGTATCTGCAACGAACATGCTTGCCGTCCCGGTAGTACTCTATTCATTTGGAGTAGTTCCATGGACGAAGAACGAGCTCAGATCCCTTGATATCGGGACAAGAAGGGTTATGGGTTATGGTTTCTGTACAAAGCAGCGGAGGAGGCTGCTGAAACACTCGGACTTGACTACAGTATAAGGGGTTAGCAAAATGCATCAATTCTTATCTATCTCGAGTACTCACTCCTGAAAGCCCGGATTAAGAAAGCACAAGATAAAAACTTTCGTGAACAGCTCCTCCATAAGACGTTGCACGGTATCTTCGACAGAAATGTGAAGGATCAGTCAATGTCTTGTGAGCTAACGTTTGCTTTCCTTAAATCGCCCGGATTGAAGTCTGGAACGGGGGGTTTCATTTTTGCATGCCAAGACGGTGTCATTTCCACCTTAACATACAGTCGCCATATTTTGAGCTAAGACATTCCTGATTATGGTTGCACGGCGTGCCATACACACCCCGAGCATTTAGCTCACATACTATCTAGTTGTCCAACACACACGGGAACGACCTAAATTCAAAGGCACAATGCGGCACTAAGAGTTCCTTATTACCATCTCTGTCACTCTTACGGCATTAACCTTAATATCGCTCCTCTAAATGCTCCTAGGGAAATCGAGTCAATTGTCGAGAATGGGAAGTGCCGCATATACTGGAACTTTATATTCTCGACAATTGTTTCTGTTGCTCACCCGAGGCCTGACATGGTTCTTCTTGACTTCGAGAAGCGAACCATGTTCGTTATCGAATTTTCGGCACCAGCTGACAAAAACATAACCAAGGAGAATGAAAAGAAGGAGAGGTACCGAGACCTTATAAGGGAGTTGCAAGGATTGTACCCGGAATATTCTGTTAAACTAATCGTCCTTATCATCGGCGCTCTTGGAGGTGCTAAGCTTTCACTCGCTAATGGCCTAAAAAGCATCCCTGCGTGTCAAGAATATGCTAAAACACTTGCGGGAAAAATGCAGAAGGCGGTAGTCCTTGGGTCGCTCCATGTTCTTAGGGTGCACGAGGCTTTTGCTGAATCGTCGTATTGATTCCTTTACAGACTGTAACCACCTATCTCACGGTCGTGATACGTGGTTGTGGCTGAAATTTTACTCAAAATTTTACTCAAATCTAATACCTTCTCTGATGAGAATGTAAAAATAGCAAGATCCATCAAAAATCAACATCTTGGAATTGGAAATTCCACAAGCAAATTACTTTACTTCTAGAACATAGCTTGAATCTTTACACTGACTCTAGAACTAGGCTCAGTCACCGAGCAACGCCTCGAACACATGGCATTACGTTTTATAAAAAAAGGGCTGCATAAAAGTAGAATCGCTACATCAAAAAGGTAATTTCATAATTCCACAAAACACAAGCGACATAAAAGCAAAATTACACCAGCAAAAAAAATCTGCATAAAGAAAAGAATGGCCACGTTTCTAGCAAGACCTCTCCCCAAACTGAGTATTTAATACGTTGAGTCTTTCCAATAAAGAGCTAAATCGGTCGCAGATTGGTTGAAGCTGGCGCTACGACAACAGTGTCTCGTAGCAGACCTTAGTGCTGACTACTTTAGATGCTAGCTATCCCAGTAGTTCATTCCATTCTCCATATTCAACAATTTGACCAACCAAATATAGCTTCATTGGTGGGTAATTATTCTCTTTACTTTCCGGCAAGATATATTGGCGACAGTCTGGAGTTCAAATTCATCATGTTACCTGCAAAACATCTCCTCTGGTACCAGTAGTTATAATGGCAATAGCCCGGGCCTGGTCTAAAGAGCTCCCACTAGTCATGCTGGGGAAATAAGAATAAAAACTGCTTAAAATAAGTGTTGTCGAGTTCTCCGCCAACTGAAGTCGAATTTGGAATTTTTGGAATGATCTAGAACAGTCCATTCAACTTAAAGAGAGGGACCACGCCCCAAGCCTCTGGACCTGGGAAGAGGAAAGTACTGGTGAAACTTGAATGTGTGCTGATAATTCGATTCCCTCTCAATGGACCTCAGGTCTGGTCTAGAATATTTTTCGAATACAGTCGACATTTCAACAAAAGGCCTTGTCGAGCATCTCTGGTTCTTTTAATGTCTTCTATAGTTTCGAGTGTCCAAGATATCCCTCGAAGTATCTCGCAGTTGGAAACCATTCGTTGATTACATAACAAAAGTGAACAAAACAAAGCGAAATCAGTCCTTACATATAAAATTTTCTTATAATTACAGTCGCTAGTCATGGAGTACCGTGCAGTTCCCGAGGTATCATTCTAAAAATGGTAAAAATATAATCCAAAAAACTATAAAATCGAACAAATTGGAATTTGTCGGTTGCAAAATTTTGCAGGTAAGATTGCTGTGAAAATAATCGCATAGGCCGTCGCTTTTCTTTTACAAACGTACACCTATTATCTACTTAAGATCCTTAAAGAGCCACTGTTATATTTTTAAACCACTTGGTGAGCGGGTCGGGCCTCCAATATGTAGGTGGGAATCTGGGTAATGTGGGTGAATGGACGTATGGACCCTCTATCCGTAACCCGAAGTCGCTCTCGGTATCTTGGTCAAAAGCCGCAGCTGGGATTCCGCTGTCCCTTGGTGTTTGCCTATATAAATAAATAGGATGTTGGATGACTACTAACTGCACTTCTTTATTGTTGCAGTTCCTTTACCAGGTTCTGAGTTTCGGCATGATCGTTTCTTCAGCCCTAATGATATGGAAAGGTTTAATGGTGATAACCGGAAGTGAAAGCCCAATTGTCGTTGTGTTAAGGTAAGTTTCATATTGACTAACTTCATTTTTACTTTTTTATTCGTTTTAATTATGTTAAAATTATTCGTTTGGTCTTTACTTGTCTTCTGGATTATATATTTTTTCAATCGAATACAAAGTTTTAAAAAAGGAAACTAACTCTAAAGCGACCAGTTTAATATAAATTAATTATTTTTTATTCCGACATATAATTTCTGTGGCGTACTACATGTCCCTTTTCGCCCTTCTACTGTACGTTTTAGAATAGACCCTACTATCCCCTTGTATTTGAGAATATGGCCTATTAGCATATCACATAGTTTCTTCATCACATTGTGGCAGCTTCTTTTTTCTTGAGCAATTTTTAATGCTTTTTAATTTGTTACTTTATCTAATTATTTTATTTTGTTTATTTTTCTATATCTTTACATTTCAAATGCTTGAATAATTCTTTCATGCTCTTCCCATAGCCCACGTTTCCCTATTTTTCAAAGCTTATAAGGCTAAACAAATGGTATGGTAATTTTCTCAGTCTTTTTTGGGTGTTGTTACAAAGTTACTTTTTTAAATTCATCCATTAGTTCTCCTGTTTCGTATATTTCGGAGATTGAGTTTGTATAGTTCATATCCCGAAAAATTCTGATGGTATGTTGTTTATTCTTGGTGCTTTATTTTTCTTTATATTCTCTAATGTCCTTTCAAATTCACACCGTATCATTGAATCCGTTTTATTACACAGCCACACAAAAAAGTGTGCGGATCTGGTAACAAGACACACGTATTCCTATGAATTTTGGGACGCTGAATTCAAATTCGGTATCAAAAATCACCCATCACGTCATGGTTGAGCCATAACTTCAAAAAATGACGATAAATCATGCCCTGAGGCAAATAAATTTCAAAATAATGCCAGTGCTGCAAATTTTCACTTCAAAAACGTGTCGACAACTGTGAAGGATCAACCCTTGTCTGATATCAACTTATTTTACATAAATTTACCCAACAGAATCTGACCTACCTAACCTGAATTAACAGAAATTTATTGAACTACACATAAAGATCTGGAACCATATTTTCCCGGTAGCAAATGTGTGCTACATCGAATGAGTCAACTCGAGCCTAACTTAGAAATAAATCTAACCTAGCCTAACCTAACTTAACCTAACCTCACGAAACACAATTAAACTGATTGTTTTGTCCCGTTGTGTTTGCGGTACCGTTTGAATCAGCTTGGGCTTAACCTGCAAAGAGGTCAAACCTATCCTTACCTAAAAAAACCTGGCCTAACCTAACCTAACTAACACAACTTAACTTAAGTGTTTCCCTTGTAACACAATAAAATTAATTTCATTGTACTACAGGTGGTTAAAAATTTAGACGCACATTACTCATTTGAAGAAACTTAGAACTGCAAGTAAAATTGACCCCATTTCAATCAACCTGACAATGTTTGTATCAACTAAAATGTAGAACTGTAACTTAAACATGCAAATGAATAAGAGTTTTATTCCAAATTTTTTTCTCTGCTTTTCTTAAACTTAAGGGATATATTTATACTATCTTTCGTGTTTACATTTTATCTTGCTTTTTATCGTAATTAAAATGATTTATAGACCTACTTCAGTCTATTTTCTGCCTGCTGTAACGTGTCCTTTTTTCTTCGAAGGAACGATACAAAGGGTTACGCTTACGTTTAAGACCTACATTCGTTTCCCTTTTCAATATCCAGCAAAAATCAGCCATCATGACCTCGTCCCATCTACCCTGATTCGTTGTTCCATAACTTTTATGTCTTGATGAAAACGTTTCCCTTGTTCTTCACTGAAATCACCAACATTTTCTGGAAACTTATCCAGATGGACCGAGGAAATTTGCGTTTACTGCTTTCAAATTTTCCCAAGCGTCCATTTCAATTTTCGTCATGTGGTCACGAAATTAGTATCTCTTGACAATATTCGAATCTGTGGTCCATTAAAGACTTCTTCTTTCAATTTAGCGTCTGAAACATTAGGGAATTTAAGGGATATATACTTATAGCATTGTCCATCTTTGTCTAACGCCTTGACAAATTGC
>NC_046663.1:129908412-129922506 GCF_010883055.1 Belonocnema kinseyi
GAAACCCGATTGTTGGCCTAATATCATTGTTATGATTTTGAGATCACCACATATTTGCCATTTGTGATTCGTGTAATTAACTTTTTCAAGAAGCATTTTAACCTTGTTATATTCTTCTTTGATGACCGTTGAGTGAGCTATAGGAATAGGAGCGTAAGTATTCGTGTTATGCAGTAAAACAGCCTTAATGCTGCGTTTTGACGAATCAATGAAAAGTCGCCATTCTTCGTCTCTGTACACATTTTTCTTCAAGTGGTTCATTAGTCCATTAACGTCAGTGCAGTACACTATTATTATTGGTCTCCAAGATTTCCAATAAAATCATTCAGTTCTAGTTGCGACACTAATATTGGAACCTTCAATTTCATTTTATGCACGCCATATTCGTCATCTTTTTCGTCATTTTCATCGGAATCATCAGAACTACTTTCTGTTCGATCACTGGTTTCACTACCGTCTCCATGACGTTGACTTTGAACTTCCATTCTATCATCTTCTAAAGCGCTTAAATCAGTCTGGCGTGCATTTTTATTGATTTCAATTGCTCTTGCGACTATGCACACATTAATGTACGAAATGTTATTTTTATTTTTGGCATTGAACCCTTTGACGGAATTCATGCAAAAGTAGCAGTCCTTCGCAATAACGGGTTTTTACATGCGGTTGGTGCAGAGTACTTGCGGTACTTTTCGTTGTTTGAATTTTTTAGACGATACAACATAAGTCTGCAGGAATTGCAAATGACGTGAGGCACCCATTTTGTTTCTTGGTGCAGCAATTTACGGTCAAAACACCTTTCGTAAAGACTTTTCACTTCCTAGTCGATTGATTTTGGCAAACTGCTCACTTCATATTTACTGCTAATGTAACAGAATGAATCTGAGCTATTCTTGCAGGCATGCGATTGAGAAATGCTCGCGGTTTTTTTCCTTGTAGCGTGAGACTACACCCACCAAGTGATCCGTTAATGAAGAGCTACGGTTGCATGACTACGACGTTGGTCCCACCCTGACCAGATGCCGATACTGGGGTTTTTCCCTGCATCGTAATATACTTTTTACCTGTGTCTGCCATGACAGCATGAATGCCGTTTACCCTGGGACTCAGCCAATGTGGATCCGTTGCCCACCGTCACCACGTGGCGGTGCCCTGGTTACAGACACAGGCGAATAATGCTAACAACAAGCGGTTACGAAACTCCAGACATTTACTGCTATTAATGTCAAAATATGAAAGTACGCAAGAACAGGGTTGCCAGCGTAATCGGTTAGGTTAGGTCAGGTTTTTTAGGTTAGGATAGGATAGGTTAAACCTCTATGTAGGTTAAGCCGAAGCTGAATGAAACGGTACCGCAAACACAACGGGACAACACAAACAGTTTAATTGTGTTTCGTGAGGTTAGGTTAGGCTAGGTTAGATTTATTTCTGGGTTAGGCTCGAGTTGACCCATTCGATGTAGCACACATTTGCTACTGGGAAAATATGCTTCCAGAGCTTTACGTGTAGTTCAATAAATTTCTGTTAATTCAGGTTAGGTGAGGTCAGGTGCTGTTGGGTGAAGTTATGTTAAATAAGTTGATATCAGACAAGGGTTGATCCTGCACAGTTGTCGACATGTTTTTGAAGTGAAAATTTGCATCGCTGGCATTATTTTGAAATTTATTTGCCTCAGTGCATGATTTTTCGTCATTTTTTGAGGTTATGGTTCAAACATGACATGATGGGTGATTTTTGATACCGAATTTGAATTCAGCGCCCAAAAATCCATAGAAATACGGGTGTCTTGTTACCAGATCCGCACACTTTTTTTTATGGCTGTGTTATTGATCTCTACTTCTTTCTCCTTTTCTATTAGCCCGTGCGTTTCTTTACCCACGTAAAGATTTTCTACATATTCCGCTCACATGTTACGAATATTTCTAGTTGTCGAAAATGTTTTGCCCGTTTCATTCTGAAGTATGTTGATTTTCGTTTTTTCTTTACTGAAGTATCGTTTTATTTTCGCATATGCAGTATCTGTTTTTTTGTCATATCTCATCTCTACTCTTTTGCAGTTATTTGCTTCCGAATCTAATGTAGCTTTCTTGCTATAGATCTTTGAAGCCTGCAACTTTGCGAAGTAATTCTCTGGAAAACAGTATAATGCCACTCTCGCACAATGTTGCTCTTCAAATGTGATATTTGCATTAAAAATATAGAAAATAACTTCATGAATAGCTTACTCGAAGCAGAATTTTCCAGACAAAGTAATTGTTACAACGAAAATGAACTGCGATCATCAGCTACATGTTTATTTAATAAGTGCACATTTTAAAGCTTGTGATATGTAGATTAAGCCCATGAATGTTTATAATTTTTCACATCATTTTGATCTCAGTAAGTAATTTAAAATAATTTGCCTACTTTAATATCTAGAACAGATTAACCCTTAAACGGCCAAAACGCCACTACCGGTACACTGCTTTTCAACGGCCAATAACTAAGACTATTCGACACTAGAAAAAATTGAGACACATATATTTTTATTGCTTAAGATCTCCTCTTTCCGACGGTGCCAATGAAATTCCTCAAAAAATTTTCCTATTATCCCAAAATGCAGTTTAAACAAAAAAAAACGTGATTTTTCGTGCCTATTTTTTTTTTGTGAACCATTTTCCAAAGCTTTTCGAGTCTGTAATTCACCTGGAATCTCACTAACGGGTGGAATAAATGTCTAAACTTTGAGAATCCATGGTTCAAAGATCGATTTTTCGTTTTAGTATTTTCAAAATGGCGTCTTAATGGCAAAATTTTTTGTGTAAGAGTAAAATGATTCACGAATATCTATCGTCCGTCAGTCGCAAACAAAGTTTACGTTGGCCAACTATCACCAACGTGGAGGTCGACGAATATCGAGAGTCTCTTTTTTTTTTAAAGGGATTTTATATTTTTTTTTACATTTTTTAATTTTTTTTTTATGGAGAATTTTTTTCATTTCAGATTTCAATCCGTTGAAATCATTTGATCCTGCTGTTTCAGAATGTAATTTTAAGAAACAATGTAAGCAGCAATACATGTTTCAATCAATGCAAAATCTAGTAGTCCTCTGGCGACATTGTTCATTATTACATAATGCTCTTGTTCGTGATTCGTATCTGTGAGTTTCGAAATCACCTAATTTTGAGTGCGACAAATATTTCCTGCTGATTTCTTTACAGAAATTTCCAGGGCAAACTTTTTCTTCGTTAATCCATGAAAAAACGTGATTTGTTTCCAATTGTTTTTGAGATGCTGTGTAGTTATGGAAAACAGATCTATATGATACATTCGGTCTGGGAAATTCCGATCCCGAATTCTCGTCATCTGATGAATCATCTCCATCAGAGCCAGAGTAATCTGGATTAGGTATGATGATACGTTCATCATTTTCATCGGAATCCCATTCCGATTCGGAGTTTGTTGCAATTTTTTAGGCTTTACGCTTTGGCATTTTTTTTGCTGGGTGTACTCGAAAATTCCCAGGATGACAAAGCGGTGAAGGTGTGGTTTGATGTGATGTCAGAGTGCAATAAAGGTTACGGAGTCGTTGGAAATTTTTTATTGAAAAACTATGCGCTTTTCGGAAAATTTGTCAAGAATAAAAAGTTCTTGTAATCAGCCGAGGAATACACCTGAATTTTTCCGGAGCGTTTTGAGCAAAATTTTGAATTTTGCAAAAATTTTTCATATTCAAAATCCAAAATTTGGCTCAAAATGCTTCAAAAAATTCAGGCGTATTCCTTGGCTAATTACAAGAACTTTTTATTCAAGATGATTTTTCCGAAAAGCGCATCGTTTATTCTAAAAAAATTCATGAATGTTTTCACAAAAATTTTGCCATTAAGACGCCATTTTGAAAATACTAAAACGAAAAATCGATCTTTGAACCATGGATTCTCAAAGTTTAGACATTTATTCCACCGGTTAGTGAGATTCCAGGTTAATTACAGACTCGAAAAGCTTTGGAAAATTGTTCACAAAAAAAAAATAGGCACGAAAAATCACGTTTTTTTTTGTCTAAACTGCATTTTGGGATAATAAATAAATTTTTTGAGGAATTTCATTGGCACCGTCGGAAAGAGGAGATCTTAAGCAATAAAAATATATGTCTCAATTTTTTCTAGTGTCGAATAGTCTTAGTTGTTGGCCGTTGAAAAGCAGTGTCCCGGTAGTGGCGTTTTGGCCGTTTAAGGGTTAAAAAGTCTCCATGTGACTCGAAACGTATAAAAGAGACAACATCATGTCTTCCCCATTCTACTCTAATGTAAATTCTTCTCTTTCAAATTATGACTATAATTTGTTTATATTGTGTAGTTCTTATCAACTTTAGTCCAGTTCTCTTTTTTAACAGACTGTAAGATTATAAAATTCGTGATTTATTATAAAATGGATGTTCCTTTAATAATTCAAATAGGTAGGATCCATAAGAAGTTCCCAAAGTGGCCACTCAAACATCAGAAAAAAATGTCCAGCTTTTTCCCGGTCAAAAATGATATGTTTCCCGGTTGTCTTTTGGGAGATTAAAATATATTATATTCATTATACAATACTATTGGCTTTATCATATAAATTCTGAAAAAAATTAAGCATTTTACACTTCGGTTTCCGGCATGAAAGTGTGAGAGAATGATTGAGAGAGTGTGAGATTGACAAGGGGGTGAAGATATCTTTGAGGATTGAAACAGATTTGTGTGATAAGGGGGCTGAAGGAAACAGATGAAACTAAAGATCCGATGAAAGAGGAAAGATTAAAATAAATTTGCAAAATTATGATAAATGTAATGGAGATTAATAAAGAAAAGCAGGACAAAAGGGGAAAGGAAATAAGGAAAGAAATTAAGAGGGAAATGGCTAAACTTAGGAAAGAAATTAAGAAATTGGAAGAATACAGAGATAAGTTAGATATGAGGATACAGATATTGGAACAAACCCTAGAAAAGCAGGGTGATACTAATAAAAAGGCTTAGGAGATGCAATGTCAGATCAAGAAAATAGTAAGTTCAAACTGGGAGTTTGGAGGGGGGAGAGTGGGAGTACGGAGATGGAAAGGCCGAGAAAAATTGAATAAAGCGTAGAAAAGAAAGAAAAAGATATATAGCAATAAAGGAACTAAGATTAGAGGGGACGGAGCTGAAGGATAGAGTTGAAAACGTAAAAAAAAAGGATTAATTCTAAGGTAGAAATAGAGGAAACGCGAAGTGTGGGAAGGGAAGAACGAAGAGGGGAGAGAATTTTTTATTGTAAAACTATAGAAATGGGAACATAATAGGGAAGCGATGACAAAGAAGAGGATGTTATATAGAAGCTCGAGGGGATTAGAGATATTTGGAAATGGGTAGAAAGGAAGATTCAGTATAACTTAACGAAATTTAGTGGAAGAGGAAAAAAATAGAAAGAACATGGTTTAAGTATGGGATAATACAGATAGATGGAGTATGGTGGGATTGGCGCGAAGAAAGCACAGAGATAATAAGAAATAAGGTGCCGAGAAGCTAGGAGAGAAAGGAAAGAAATATCGGAAAATAAGAATTATTAAGAAGCAAAGAGGGATAAAATGGGAGCAAATGTAAAAAGAGTAGAAAAGGGGGATTGGGCAAGACAAGGAAGAGGACAGTTTAGCGAAAATGTCAGAAATATCAAAATGAGAGAGTGGAATGTCGACTAAGAGATAGAAAAAATTTTAGGAGAAATAAAAAGAGGATTAAAGTGCACAAGAAAAAAGAAGTTAATAGAGGGGGGATAGAAGTGGATGGGATGATTATTGCGAAGAGAAAAGGAAAGCCAGAAAGGAATGAAGAAAATGGAGAAAAGACCAAAGTAGTGGAGAAGAATATCGGAGAAAAAAGGAGTATACTGAGTTTTGCAATCAAAACAAAGAAAAAGAGAATAAAAGGTTTGAGGAAAAGGTGGAGAAGGCTAGGACGGAAGAAGAGGCCTGGAAGGTAGTAAATAGAGAGATAAAAAGAAGGAAAAGAGTAAACAAGGATATTGAAATGGTAGAATGGAAAAAATATTTTTTGGATTTGCTAGGTGGAGTAGAGAGAAAAGGAGGCAAATATGGTAGAGAAAAAGATGAGAAAGAAGGCATAATAAGGGAGGAAATAGTCAAGGTGATAGAAATAATGAAAGATGAAAAGCCACCTGGTATAGATGAGATTCCAAATGAAGTCTGGAAATATAGAGGGACTGTACTAAAGGAATGGGCATAGCTAATGTGTAATAGAGTATGTAGAGGAGAGAGATGGCTAGAATTATGGAAAGGAGTATTGATATCAATAGTGAGAAAATGCAAATAAGAGGAGGTTAAAGATTATAGAGGTATGACGCTGTGATGCTAACATTGTATAAAGTATATATAACTATTTTGTCGGAGAGATCGAAGAAAGAAGTCTAGGAAAAAAGATAAATCCACCGATTCAGACAGGGTTTAGAAAAGAAATGGCGGTGATCGACAACATATATGTTCTGAAATCTCTAGTAAATAAAAATATTAAAAGGAAAAAGAGGTAATGATAGCAATTTTCGTGTACTTTAAGGTGGCGTTTGACTCATGAGACTGAGGCGAAATAGAAAAAGTAATGGTGTAAAAGGGGATAAAAAAGGGATGAAGAGAGTATGGGCAATGTTTACAGAGACAAAAATCAGGGTGAAGTTAGGAGAAAAATTGAGAGATAGTTTCTGGTTAGTGAGAGGAGTGAGGCAAGGATGTCCTCTAAGCCCAATTTATTTAATATATTAGTATCAGATTTGAAAGAAGAAATGAGGAGAAAAGTTAGTATGGGGAACAAAAAGATATATATACAGGCATACGCAGACGATATAGTGCTGATGGCATAGGATGACGGGATGGTGGGCTTAATTACAGGATTATAGAAATACATAGATAGGAAAAAGTTGAATTTAAATGTAGAAAAGGCAAAGAGAATGAGGTTTAGAAAAGGATGGGGAAGAAAGAGAGATTGAACGGGGAGGTGGAAAGGAATAAATTACGAAGAAGTAGAAGAGTCGAGATATTTGGGCTATATGTTGCAAACGACTGACGATATTAGAACTCATATAAGAGAAAACATAAAAAGAGTAGCAGTTGCAATGAAAAATATATGGGGAATAGGTAAAAGAAGGTTAAAAAAAATTGGAGAAGGAGATTGTAGTTATTTGATACACTGATATGGCTGGTATTAGGTTATGGAGCAGAGAAAGAAACGAAAGATATTGAGAGTTGGCAAGAAAGGTATATAAGGTGGACCCTACACTGTAAAAAAAAGCTTTAGTGATATTTACAATCAGCTAGTAATCATACGTGCATTGTATTTTCACTGTGTAATATCGCTTTAAGTTAAAATTTGAAAATAAAACGGAGGTTGTTCAATTTGCAGTCGACTGCAAAATTACAGCGTCCGATGATTGAAATTATTCGATCAGTATGAGACATAGTAAGTCTACGAAAGTGTATGTAAATTTTGATGATGTGAGCTTTTCTATCGCGAGGGAGTAAGTTCGCGCTGACGAACGTCGCCGAGTTATTTGCAGAACGTAAATTTGGACCATTCGGGACTAGTGAGTGCAAGTCGTGTCAAACGATAAGTTCCGGAGATGCTCGAACGGCCACTTTGTTTTTTTAAATGGAAACCCCCTTTATTACTTCTGCAATCGATAGAGCGGAAAATTCTACGTTCAGGTACATGCCCAAGTCATAGGTCAATTGTAACGTTCAAGGTCTATTAGAGGTCATTTGAAATTGATAAAGTTTTCCAAGAGGTCAGTGCAGTTCCTGAAGTAAATTTCAACGAGAAATTCATTGGTGAGCTCTGTATTGATATTGGGTGATGATTTTCAAGATTTTTTCAAGGTTTTTTCCAAGCAGTTTACGTTTAGCATTACCCAGGAACGACGTGGACGTAGTAAATTCTGTTCCCTTTGGGGTGCTTGATTAGCGTGAGTCCCCTTGCCTCTCACGCTTCAGTCTCCCTATCTCCTTATCAATCAAAGTAGCCTGTTGGAGAATCCGAGTCGGCAATTCGTCTAAGCTTTGCGGTTGCGTTGAGTATACTTTGCTCTTTAAATAACCCCAAAGAAAATAGTCGAGAGGCGTCAGATCAGGAGATCTAGCAGGCCACCCGATTTCACCCCTTCTTCCAATCCACCTTTGAGGGAACTGAGTATCAAAATATGCTCGAACCATCCTACCTTAATGAGCCGCTGCTCCGTCCTGCTGGAACCAAATATTTTGAAAATTATCACCTGTAATCTCCCTTATTCTTGGTACAATTTGGTTTCTGAGAAGCTCTTCATATGCACGGGCATTGAGATTACCATCGATGAAGAAAGGGCCTATCAATGTATCATTCAAGATACCGGACCAAACATTAATCTTTTGTGGATATTATGTGTGACTGTCCAACATCCAATCAGGATTTGTGTCGTACAAATATCTAGAATTTTGCCTGTTAACATCACCCTTTAAAACAAAAGTAGATTCATCTGAAAATACTGTATTGTACAAGAAAAGAGGATCTCTATCAATTCTCTCCATCATAATTTCACAAAATTCAACCCGACGATCAGGATCGTCTTCATTGAGCTCTTGTACCAGATGAACTTTGTAAGGATGGAAATTAATGCTTTTTAAAATATTTCGCACTGTCTCAGGAACAGTGTCACGCTCATCACTAGCTCGACGTAAACTAAGGTGTGGGTTTTCAAGAAATGCTTGGGCTATGTCCATCTGCATCTCCTCAGATCCTGCAGATTTTGGCCGACCAGTTCTCTGAAGGTCCTTGATAGATCCATGATTCATAAAGTGCCTTACAGTTCTTTCAATTATTGACTTTGAGACAGGATTTAACCCTTCTCCATTACGAAAAGTGCGATTAAAAAGAAACGAACTTGATTATAAAATCGAACTCGATCTCCCCAACCACGCATCATTAATACAGATACCCTCTCTCGTTCCGAAAGTTTAGCTTGCGTCATAATAATTCTTTAGTGAAAGATAGTAAGTATGTACTCGTAATACGTAAATTTAGTTTCGATTCGTAATATTCGTATGGAAAAACGGTATAGGACTTATGGTATCGCCTTAGGTATTGACTAAGGTATGAAAAAACGGTATAGGACTGTATAACTCTTCGAGGAGGAACCGAAGTCTCACCAAAACACCTGGAACTTTTAATGAAAAATTTCCTTATGATTTTACAATATTCAAAACGCTGTAACCAAGATGAATACAGAGCTCACTAATGAATTTCTCGTTGAAATTTACTTCAGGAATTACACTGACCTCCTGGAAAACTTTGTTAATTTCAAATAACCTCTAACTGACCTTGAACGTTACAATTTACCTATGACTTGGGTACGTACCTGAACGTAGAATTTTCCGCTCTATCTATTGCAGGTGCAAAAAAAGGGTTTCCATTTTAAAAAACAAAGTTGACCTTCAAAAAGCCATGAAGGTCAATTTCAAGGTCAAAATGAAGGTCACCATTGAATTCCTCGTTAAAATTTACTTTATGAATGACCTTCGCTTTTTTGAAAAATATTTTACCTGAGGAAATATTTAACCGTCCCGGTACTTTTTAGACGCCCTGTATAATATACTACTATAGATATAATACTATATATTTATATAAAATGTTATTCTTAATAACTTTAAAGGATGTTTGCGTATAACAGAATATTTTAGGGGAACTAAACCTTAAAATATTTGTTTGACTGTATATGTTGACTTACTAACCGTACGTAATTTCACGGGCAACGAAAGGAAATTTACGTCCTGCATGTATTTCTTCATGGCGGGCACAGGTTCAGAAGAAAAATATGTATTTTTACAGAATTCCGTTTATTTACTATGTGCCACACCAATTAAATAATTTCCATCGTCGCAGGATGTAAACTTACACCATCTTTTTTACAGTGTAGGAGTAGACTGGAGGACGCCAGGATATGTGAGGAATCATAGAAATTCGCAACAGAATTTTGTCAGATCACTAAAATTCGCCAAATACTATTAGTGAATGAAGCATTTTTGTCAATAATAGATTTTAATATTTTAATTATTCATGTCCCAGAAGTAAAATCTCTTCAATAATAACATACGAATTACAGCATTTGTAATTATAAACATTTCTTGAAAATGCACATTTGGCGGGCCTGTATTTATATAGGCAATAGCTCTGCAGAGTGCCTCTTATATCTAAACAACAGCGCCATGTGACACGCGAACTATTTGGTATCTAAAATTTATGGAAAGAATATTAATGAAAAAGAGCAGTGAATATCAATTAATTGTATTCAAAAATGTTTTTAAAATGGAAAATTGAACTATTTAATACAAAATGAAAGTATTTAGTCGAATGTTGAAGGACTTTGTTAAAAGTTATTTTATTTTTCTTATAATTGAACTATTTTGTATGTAAAATTAAAGTATCGAAAACAAAATGAAAGTATTTGAGTTAAATTTGAAGTACTTTCCGGAAAACTACTTTCTTTGTTCAAAATTGAAGTACTTTTTTGAAAATTAGTTTCCTTTTTGGTTGACAAATGATTCATTCAAATAAAAATTTAATTATTTCATTTTTGTTGTTATAATTGATAATTTTTATGCCAAATTCATATGAAGGATTGTATTACAAATTCAAATGTCTTTATGTTATAGAAAATTAGTTATTTTTTAATTTGACATTGAATTATCTTATACAACTTTCAAGTAATTGGTCGAAAGTTGAAGTACTTTGTAGAAAATTTCTTTATTTTGTTTAAAATTCAACTACTTTGAAAATTTTTTCCCATTTTACTCAAAAATTAATTTATTTAAATGAAAATGTAATCATTTAATTTGTGATTTACAAACTTAGTATTTTTATTACAAAATTCATGTACTCGTTTTTTGAATGTTCGTATTCTTCGGTAGAAATTTTAATTTAATAATTAACATATATAGTGTAGGAGAATAAAAATTTAAACGCGATGAATTTTTCTGTAAAATAAAACTCGCACTTTTAAATATAATTAAAATAGGTGGCTTGTAATTATTTTTCGTTATTGTTTCACATTTGAGAAAAAAATGACATATTATAATATATTCCTAGTAGGGGAGACCTTTAAAGTGAATAATCGCATCACTTAAAAATAAGGAATTAAAAAATTTATATTCTCCATTATTTATATTCAAAATATTCTACGGTCTTCCTGACCTAAACGCAAGGTTACTATTATTATAATTCTGTTATTCATTTAAATAATTATTGTCCAATTTGTAACGCAATTGAAGCATTATCAAAATAACATAAAATAGTTTTAATTGAGTATCAGTTCAATTATAGTTATCACTGATTATATTTCGTTTGAATGAATAAATAAAAAATAATGTTAAAATAAAATTATTCTATAAATGCGGTAACCACATCTTGCAGCAAATGAATAAACGGGATAAAAGTTATGAAGAAACTTGATTGCCCATAGCTACATAGGTCCTAAACATATTCATATGAACGGAAACCTTAATTAATGATCTTTCAATACCCGTTTGCAAAAAAATGAATATGCTTAGTATACTATTAGAAATTGTGGCGTAAACATCAACAGTCAGACCGGGCCTACTTATAATATTCAAATATATTTTCAGTGAAAGGTCATTTTTTTCCAAGTTACTAAAAAATTAAAATTTTATCGCATGCAGTTGGTATTATTCTGAGCCTTAGACGTATAGACAATTCGGATTTCCCGCACCCTATCTGAAGTACCTAATAAAATCTCTCTTACAAAATTTATGTATATAAAATTTTATTCTAGGAACGTTATTTTGCACTTTGAGTATTGGGCAATAATAAAATGAAATATAGAAAGGTAACCTTCAATCGCCAAATTTAAAAACTTCAACTGTATTTTTTTAGAATAATTGTTTATAACAAATAAATGGAATAATAAACAAACTATTTATAATCTATGACTCTCTAAACATTCATTTAAGACAATATAAAGTTTTCCTGATCATTTATTAAAGCGACATTTTCGAACGAAAAAAATTAATTTCCACCCACTGTGCGGCTTGGCGTAAACGCAAAATGGTTCTCACCCCACCACTTCGTCTGTCACTGCTTGTGACCTGTCATCCAATTTGCCAGTCTTGAGAGATAACCTGATCAAAAAATATGCCGTATTTAATATATTTGATAGTCGGAAATGAAATTTGTAACAGAAAACAAAAGGAATTTATCATGTTGAAAAAAATGATCACTACACCGTAAAAAAAGTTGGTGTAAATTTACATCCTATGACGATGCAAATTATTTGATCGGTGTGGTACGTAGTAAATAAACAGAGTTCTGTCAAAATACATATTTTTCTTCTCAACCTGTGCCTGCCATGAAGAAATACATGCAGGATGTAAATTTCCCGTCGTTGATAGTTAAATTACGTGCGGTTCGTAAGTCAACACATACAGTCAAAATGATATTTTAAGGTTCGGTCTCCATAAACTTTTCCGATATACTCAAACATCCTTTATAGTTATTTAGAATAGTATTTTATATAATCATACAGTATATATTTATAGTAGATTAGTTATAACATTTTTATATAATAACCTTTTATAAATTTCCAAGTTAGCCAAAATCGTAAAAGAACTTTAAAATCTATTTGATGTACAAAGAACAAACGAAATGCGCACCAAATGGTAATTGGCCATCTGGGCGTCTCCGGAACTTATCGTTTCGCACGACTTGTACTCGCTAGTCCCGAATGGTCAGAATTTACGTCCTGAAAATAATTCTGCGGCGTGCGTCCGCGCGGACTTACTATCTCGCGATAGAAAAGCACACATCGTCAAAATTTACATACACTTTCGTAGACTTAACGCCCCAAGTAAATTTATCACGTTAGGTAAGCTTACTTTGTCTCACACTGATCGAATAATTTCCATCATCGGACGGAGTAATTTTAAAGTCCACTGCAAATTGAACAAACACCGTTGTATTTTCACATTCTAACGTGAAATGAAATTACACTAGATTGCAAATAAATACTGAAGTATCATAAATTAATCAGTTTACATATTGTAATTTAAAAATACAATGCACGTATAATTCCTAGCTGATTGTAAATATCACCAAAGCTTTTTTACAGTGTAACCATTCTCAAAAATCTTACCACTTCTGCTATTCCAGTCAACAGATTTGACAAGTGCCTCGTTACATTAAAAGACTGGCTCTCTGCTTATGTGCAGTACGCACCTCGTTATGCCTGTAACGCGCGTTTTCAGTTTGTCATACCACCGAATTCAAAAATGTATGTGGGCTGTGCTCGTCACTTCTCGCGATGTATTCGCTGCAACATGCAGTTCGTTTCTCTGGTGTTAGATCGCGTATGAGTAATAAAAAAGAATTGTTTTAATTGCAACGAATGCAAAAAAGTCCTATTGATAACTGGAGATTTAAAAAAAAGAATTATGAAATATTAGGAAATCACCTACTTATGGAACGGTCTGTGGATGTTGAATTGGAGGAATTGGAATTGTCTTCTTTTAAAATATTCTTTTTCAATTTCATGTATTATTATTTCAATGATATGCGTAGCCTAAAATTACAGCATCGAATTTTTGGAAGTATTTTTTCAATATGAGATAAATTTCTTAATTAATAAAATAAATGATGAAAATAATATGATAATTAATAATATATTAAATAATAATAAATTATAATAAGATATTAAAATTAAATTATCTGAGTATATTTTTCTTGTTGCATCTTTGAAGTGGGACGATAAGAGTATTAAAGAACATTTTTTCTAGAATGCGATATCAAAAACATGGCAGAGTAGGGTAGGGGAGTCAATTTGTTATTAGCGTTGGTCAGTGACTCAATTATGTACCTTCGGCCAGCTGACCCAAAATCTAAATGTTTGCATTTGAATATTCCCAATATCCCTCTCTTTACATTTTACTTACACAGAGAGAAATCTAGTTTCAAACCTGCGGATTATTGTTAGAAATAGGTGACTCAATCTAAGAAAAGAAAAGGAATTCATTATCAAGTTGGGCCATCTCACAAAGATTAATATGCAAATACACCAAACTCTCGC
>NC_046663.1:129922606-129923865 GCF_010883055.1 Belonocnema kinseyi
AAATTTGTCATAAGGACAACCGCAGGATTTCGCCTGGAGCGGGTGCTAATCTGGAAAATTGCATCCGCTCCCAGCGAAATCGCGATAAAATTTCAGCCACAACTACGTCTCACGACCGTGAGATAGGTTGTTACAGTCTGTAAAGGAATCAATAGGACGATCCAGCAAAAGCCTCGTGCAGCCTAAGAACACGGAGCGACCCAAGGACTACCGCCTTCTGCATTTTTCCCGCAAGTGTTTTAGCATATTCTTGAGACGCAGGAATGCTTTTTAGGCCATTAGCAAGTGAAAGCTTGGCACCACCAAAAGCGCCGATGATAAGGACGATTAGTTTAATAGAATATTCCGGGTACAATCGTTGCAACTCCCTTATAAGGTCTCGATACCTCTCTTTCTTTTCATTCTCCTTGGTTATGATGTTTTTGTCAGCTGGTGCCGAAAATTCGATAACGAACATGGTTCGCTTCTCGAAGTCAAGAAGAACCATGTCAGGCCTCGAGTGAACAACAGAAACTATTGTCGAGATTATAAAGGTCCAGTATATGCGGCACTTCCCATTCTCAACAATTGACTCGATTTCCCTAGGAGCATTTAGAGGAGCGATATTAAGGTTAATGCCGTAAGAGTGACAGAGATGGTAATAAAGAACTCTTAGTGCCGCATTATGCCTTTGAATGTAGGTCGTTCCCGCGTGAGTTGGACAACTAGATAGTATATGAGCTAAATGCTCGGGGTGTGTATGGCACGCCCTGCAGTCATCATCAGGAATGTCTTAGCTCAAAATGTGGCGACGGTATGTTAAGGTGGAAATGACACCGTCTTGGCATGCAAAAATGAAACCCTCCGTACCAGACTTCAATCCGGGCGATTTAAGGAAAGCAAACGTTAGCTCACAAGACATTGACTGATCCTTCACATTTCTGTCGAAGATACCTTGCATCGTCTTATGGAGGAGCTTTTCACGAAAGTTTTTCTCTTGTGCTTTCTTAATCGGGGCTTTCAGGCGTGCGTACTCGAGATAGATAAGAATTGATGCATTTTACTCACCACCTTGACGGCGTGAGATGTACAGTCGCGGAACGGAAGACTTAAGATGCATTCTTTTGTTCATGTGCATAACCCTTCTTGTCCCGATATCAAGGGATCTGAGCTCGATTTTCGTCCATGGAACTACTCCAAATGAATAGAGTACTACCGGGACGGCAAGCATGTTCGTTGCAGATACTTTGTTCCTCGCCGACAGTTCGGAAGACCAAATT
>NC_046663.1:129923965-129932589 GCF_010883055.1 Belonocnema kinseyi
AGTGACCTTGTACTTTCGATCTGCAGGTTTGCCGCACAAGTACCCGTCGGAATGGCGAAGTGCTAGAGATAGTGGCAATAATGTAAAGCAAAAGAGGAGTGGACTCATGGTGTCGCCCTGAAAGACACCTCTCTGAAAGGTGACCTTGTTAGTTACACGATTTTTTTCCAGATGAGATAGTAAATCTGGTTTTCCAAAGTGGCATCAATCTCTCTATGCACCTAACTATTTGCGGATGAACCTTTAAGATTTCTAAAAGACAGATGATAAGTCTATGGGAGGTCTAATCGAAAGCTTTCCGATAATCAATCCAGGCCATCGATAGATCACGCTGGTAGAATGCTGCATCTTTACAGACACATCTATCTATGAGCAGGTTCTCCCGACATCCGGCTACGCCTTTCTTTGAGCCTCGTTGTTCATACATTTCTTGACACACAGATTCAATTGCCCGAACAATCCTATCATTTAGAATAGCTGTGAATATCTTATAAAGTGTAAAAATACGGCCCAAATTCTGATGGGTTGAAGAAAAGTTCTTCCACCAGAAGGTTTTAATACAATCTGGTCCCGGTGCGGAATAGTTCTTCATCCCTCTTAATACATTTTTCACCTCCTCGGTGGTGATGGGTGGGCATTCTTTATCAGGTGCTATGAGGGCAACGCATAACTCCTTGAAGCTATTTATATTTTCTGAGTCTTCGTCCAGTCTATGCTGCACTTTGTAGACTTCTCTCCAAAATACTTTGACCTCCTCTGGTTTGGGTGGGTGTTCGACAGTAACCAGAGAGTCTTGGAAGAGTCGAGATGGGTCAGAGAGAAACTGTTGATTTTCTCTGACCCACCTCTCCCTCCGCTCTAGACTTCTCTTAGCGTCAGATAGTATCCGTATTCTCTCAACAATATGCTGCCTGATGGTCAGCAGCTTTGACTTGTTAAGTGTGTGATAACGGGTCCATAGTTCGCGCGCGAACTTTTGAATCTTGGCGGTAAAATTCCTGCCAGATGTGATGTAGTCAATCACACTGAATGCGGCACGCGTACTGTCTTGCCCAGCCTATTTTTATGGCAAGTTGATGCATTCGTCTTTTGGTCTTATGATCAACCGTTGGTTTTGTTTTACGATTCGCATCGGCCAAAGCTCTCGCTGCATTATACACACAATAATTGATAGCCCAGAGGTCAGGTTCTCCGGAAAAATGTGCACGAAGCTCGTCATCCCTTTCAGCCAGATCTTTAGGCTTGAGAGAAACCTTGGTGTTGATGTTTCTCCGGGTCGTAAAGCATCGCTCTTCCTCTATTGGATGCCTGTCCGCGGTTGGTCTTAGTGTCGCCTCTCTTTCTGTATTGCCGGCTTGTTCTAGCTGTGGTAGAGTAAGCGTTCCGCTTACATAGCCCCTTTTTCGGAGTAGTTCAGCATGGTTTCGCAGACGTTGCTGCGAAAAGTGCGATAGCTCCGGGTGTTTCTCGCACCACAGAGCATGCAGCCGTGCCATGTAACCCCATTCAGGAGCCACACTCGCATCCTAGCACTCTAGCAAGTCGTGATTCAGTCGCTCCGTCCACCCAAAGGTCGCGAGATCCCGCCGATATATCACATTGAATCCATTTTCATTGGCTTCCCAGCACTAGATTGGTCGGCATTGTCGGCTGACCCATTGTCGGGAGCCCTGCGCGTTCTGTTGTTTTGTACCGCACATACTACAACTATGTTTGGTGTTGTCATTGTTGTTCCCACGAGAAGCTAAGGAAGAAGAAGAAGCTAAGCTAATTAGGCTAATATATCCCTTGGATTCTGTTGACAAAATCTCAACCCAGTTTATATGCTGAAAAGCCTGGGCTAACAGATGAATATTTTTTATTCTATTTTTTCGTTTGACACTTTTTATATGAATAGGTGGATTTAAAAATGTGCAATAAAAATATTTCTATGTAATTAATTAAAATTTTAACAGTTAAATGATTAATTTATATATTCAGTTAATTTGTGATTTCCGTTCAAATTATAAAGCTCGAAAATGTAATGGATTTATTATTTTCAGATGTATTATAAGTAAAAAATATTTAAATATTAATTACATTTTCTAGCATAAAAAAGAATTCAATGATTATAGTTTTACTAACCTTATTAACTAATATTATGAAAGTAAAAACAAAAGCAGTTGCTACAAATAATTTATTGGATCATTTGATTTAAAAAATTGTTTAAGATACAAAATACTTAAACCTGAAATTAATATTGTAACTTTAAAGTTGAATTTGAACACTGAATCGAAGGCTAGCTGGCATTAGAAGAAATAAGTCTTAAAAATGAAAACTTTTAAATAATAAGAATTTCATAAAATTCTGCCTAATTCTAGTAATTATTTATACCTTTTTATAAAACATAAGAATGCACATTATGTAATATAATAAATAGTATAATAGAATAATAAAGTGGAAACATGGGTAAGTGAATTAAACTGTGTTTATTTAAATATTTAAAAAATATTATCACTGGAACAATATTTAAAGGTTTGCAGTCTATAGAAATAGATAAGAAACAAAGACCAAATTTTCTAGGAGGGCGAAGTAACATTCCGTAAAATTGAAATCAGCCTATAAAGCTAAAAAAAGTTACTCCCGAGCTGAAGTGTTTCTGAATTGAGGTTAAAAAAATATGATTAAACAAAATTATCCAGTTCCGAGAAATAATCTTTAGATGTTTAAAATCTTTATCACGGTTTAATTTGCAGTTTTCAGTTTAAACAAAAAATAACAACTTACTCCTGAGATATTAAGTTGCTGAATTGGGAGCAAATGAGTTTGACGAGAAAAAGTTAACCATTCCAAGTAAATCGTTCAAGAATTTGGCGATTAAATTTCGTGGGTTTAAAAATCGTTTTTAAACAGCGACTGAAAATTTATTCTTCAATTTTAAAACATAATAAAAACTTGCTCCCGAAATATGGAGAGGCTAAATAAGAATAAAAAAGTGTGTATAGAGAAAACGTATTCTGTTCCGGGAAAATATAGATTCAGTGTGGCGATATCGCACTGTAACAGTTCTAAAAGTTATAAATGTGGCTTTTAGAAGGAATTGGACACTTAACTTTTAAGGTTGGAATTTGATTATAATGTCAAATATAAGGCTCAGTATATTTCAGGTCCAAAAGATTTTTGAAAATTTTCAAAATGGCGGGAGTTCCGTCATGTTGAATTTCGGCATTACATTTTTTATTATCTATATTTATGACGCCATGTAAAGAATTTTAATAAAAATTGTAGGTGTTATAGCTAAAAGTTTACTCTCAAAATTTAAAATTAAAAAAAATTTGAATTCAGTTTTTCGTCAAGAAGGGCAAAAAAATGCTCTTTACTTGTTAACAGAATTCAAATCCTTCTAATTTCACCTTTAATTAAAAAGAAAATTAATGGTGACTCTTCTAGATCAAGAGATGTCATTTTAGTGGTACCTTGCGCTGCCACCGGAGTGCTCTCCCAGTGTCTCACAGTGCTTTCAAATTAAATAAAATGCGACATAAATCGATGTATTAACTAACTAAAACTTATTCCCAGTAGGTTAGATTAACAAAAAAAAATGTGGATAAACTTATAAAGAAACTAATGAAAACGAAACTCATTTTTTCGTCATTTGCAATAATTAGCTACTTAAAATCCATAGCTTTTGTATGAAATACAGCAGATACTAATGTGCGATTACAATTAGTCAGAAATAGCCTTTTCATAAAATAATGTCAAAATGTGTAATTTGTTTAGAGAATATTTATAGTAAAATAAAACTTTTTACAAACAATTTTTTTACAAAATCTTATCATTATAATTAAGAGCTTTTGACGCTATGAAAAATATGACTGTCAGTGTTTTTGGCCACACAGTGCATTAATGTTCATAATTATTATGAACACTCAGAGAAAAATTCGTCTCGAAACAAAAGTATCATCCTCTTGCCTGTTTTGTTTTGAGCCACGTGAATAACTTTTTTAACCAAACAGAATTATTTAGGCTGCAAGATTAGGTGAAGTTAGTCGCATATGATAATTGTTGTTGCAAAACAATTGCTTTTGAGAAAAAAGAAAATCCTCTCAACCTCAAATTCACGCTTCGTCATTTTTAGTCTGAAATCTCAGTAAGGGTAAGGCTAATTTATATAATTATTGAAAAAAAGATGCCACGAATAAATTGTTGTAATCCCTTTGCACAGAAGAAACACAGTAGAGTCGATATAAAAAAAACTCTGGCAAGTTCCAAAATTAATTAGTGCAACATTTTTCGTTGGCTTAGACAAATAAATTTGTACCACATGTCGATGAGAAATAAAAAATCAGAGAAGTTCTTCTTCATTTGATGATGAGGTAGAGTATTCACCTCAATCTGCTGAAGACTCCTGAAAAAAAGAAATTTGAATTAGTTGGAAATTTACCTCAATTTGATGACGACTTTTTTGAAGAGTTAGAAGGAGATATCGAAAGGGAAAAGCGGAGTAGAGATCCTCGAAAAAAAACTGCACAAAGTCAGAAATTGATTGAGATAAAGGCAACTCTCAATGTACAATTGGAAAAAGTGTTTAAGTCCATTAAAGTTGATATAAGTAAGAACGACATAGAAGATTTAACGAACGAAATTAGGGAACAATTAAATAGAAAACCCAATAGATCCTATGCAGCCCAACTTCTGATTATATACCAAAGGTTTGGGGAATTCGGAAAATAACATCTGATTTTGGAGTGGCGTACAGTTTAGCTCGTAAAGCTGTATAATTGCACACAACAACTGGTATTGGAACATCTCTAAACCCTAGGCCGGGTAAAAAGTTATCAGAAGACACATTTAAAATTGTTAAAGACTTTTACTATGAATGTGACGTGAATCGACAATTACCTAGGAAAAAGACTGTGTCTCTGTGAAAAAAGGCGACGGCTCTAAAAAACTGATACAAAAACGTTTAATTTTAGGAAACCAGAAAGAAGTTTATGCAAGCTTCAAACAAAAGTTTCCGAACTTGAAAATTGGCTTTTCGAGGTTTGCGAAATTGCGGCCTAAGGAATGTATTTTTGCTGGCGCTAGTGGAACATATTCCATTTGTGTTTGCAAAATCCATGAAAGTACAAAGTTATTGATTTATGGAGCATATTTGAATGAGGTTGTTGCTGATGACGAAACTATTGAGTCTTTAGCATCATACAAAACAATTATGTCTTCAATGATTTGCGATCCTAAATTGTCTGTCTGTTATTTAGGATTATGTAAATCTTGCCCAGGCGTAGAACCTTTGAAACGAAAGGTGCGAAAGCTTTTTGAAAACAACTTTATTGAAACCCTTACGTACAATGGCTGTACTTCGACAGATCGTGCTTATCTGAAAACTTTTTGCGATAAAAGTGATTTATATTCAGAGAAACTCGTTAAACATCTGGTCGATCTTCTTAAACATGACTTCATTGCAAAAAGTCAAAGCCAATTTTTGAAGGACTCCAAAGATTCTCTTGAAGCGAGGGGATTTATAATACTCTTTGATTTTGCGCCAAATCGCGAAACTGTAATTCAAGACGCAATACAGAGTGAATAGTGAAAAAAAAAACAGATTACTGTGCATCCCGCTGTAGTTTACTTCAAAGAGGATAACAGAGTTTTTGGTGAAAGTTATGCAACAATTTCGGAAGATCTAGAGCATACTACTAGCGCAGTTCACCTTTTTA
This sequence comes from Belonocnema kinseyi, assembly GCF_010883055.1. Classification (NCBI taxonomy): domain Eukaryota; kingdom Metazoa; phylum Arthropoda; class Insecta; order Hymenoptera; family Cynipidae; genus Belonocnema; species Belonocnema kinseyi. Next base: position 129,929,665 of record NC_046663.1, read on the forward strand.
TGGAGGGAATTATAGCTGAGTTGAAGGCAAAGCACGCACAAGTTCGAAAAATAATTTATTTTACCAACGGTGCAACATCTCAGTACAAGAACAAGAGCAACTTTATCTACACCGTATATCATCAGCGTGATTTTGGAATTGAGGCACGCTGGAAGTTCTTTGCTACGTCTCACGGGAAAAGTCCGTGCGAAGGTATTGGAGGAACTCTTAAGGGTGAATCTGGTCGAGCTAGTTTACAGCGTCCAAGCAGCAAATAATTCTTGACAGTCAAAGATTTGTACAAATGGGACACTAAGGTTTCACCCAAAATAAAGTTGCTCTTCTGCTCTGAGAAAGATAACAAGAAAAAAGCTCGAAATTTAAAGAGTCGCGTTGGAAAAGTTCAAGCGATCACATCTACCAGAAGCCTTCATTCTCGTATCCCCAGCGTTGACAATAAAATACAGTGTAGGCAATACTCTGCTTCCACAGAATTCTTTGAATTCGAAATAGAGAAAAGTCTAAATAAAAATGTGATTAGTGAGAAGCAAGGGGAACTCACTTAGAAAAAACCCCGATATTTGAGAGGGAAGGGAATATCACTCAGAAAGGACGTCAATATGTGAAATGCAAGAGGAGCTCGCTCAGAAAGCACCCCAATATGTGATAGGCAAGGGGAACTCACTCAGAAAGCATCCCAATATGTGAGAGGCAAAGGGAACTCACTCAGAAAGCACTCCAATATGTGAGAGGCAAGTGGAACTCACTCAGAAAGCACCCCAATATGTGAGAGGCAAGGGGAACTCACTCAGAAAGCACTCAATATGTGAGAGGCGAGGGGAAATCGCTCAAAAAGCTTCCCGATATTCAGTCGCAAGGGGAACTCAGAAAGCTCCCCAATATGTGAGAGTCAAGGGAACTCGCTTCAAAAGCACCCCGATATGTGAGGAGCAAGGGGAACTCGCTCAAAAAGCACCCCAATATGTGAGAGGCAAGGGAAACTTACTCAGAAAGCACGCCACTATGTTAGAGGCAAGGGGAGCTCACTCTGAAAGTACTCTTAAGTTATGAGAGGCGAGGGGAAATCGCTCAAAAAGAACCTCGAGATGTCAGTAACAAGGGAACTCACTCAGAAAACACCCCAAGCATCCTAACATGTGAGAGGCAAGGGAAACTCGCTTAAAAATGACATTATCTCATGATGTAGAAGAGTCACCATTAATTCTTTTTTTAATTAAAGGTGAAATTATAAGGAACTCAATTCTCTTAACAAGCAATTTCCAGTCCTTTTCATTTTCCGCGTTCTTGATTTTGGAGGTAGACTGTAATGCATTCACGCATTACGTATCAGTTCCGTTTGCAACACATAATTAGCGATTTGGATTCGAAAAATAAATTATGTGAGGATTTTGTAACTTTAAATAATGACTGTATAAAAAATGTTTTACTGCTCTCTGCAAAATGTGCAATCACTCTGCAAGTTGTTACACTACTCTTATTCCACTTATTCTTACTTAAATTTAGACGACTGAACCCCAGAGACAATTTTCCCTTTAATATTTTTACTTAGTTTTACCGATTACTTGTGTCGACCTCTCCTTCTTTCAAATTCACATCGAGAGATTCTTGATCGTTCGGCGATTTAATGTGCCCTGTTCAGAAAGTTGCTGGCGAGTATGCACATCGGCACCAATTCTGGTTGGACGATGAACCGGAAACGAACTAATCTATTAGGCACAACTATATGAAAAGATACTTTGTCTACCACATGAGGTTCCCAATAGACGTTAAATTGAAGCTAACTCTTTTCCAATCCAAATTCCTGAATCTTAAAAAAAATTCTTTAGCGCAAACCCTCTGGACACATAATTGTCTCTGATCTCGGCGTCTGCAATCACTCTTAATTGAAAAATCCTCATTTTTCTGTTTGTGTCATTCTTTTCTTTAAATTTATCTTTTATCTAGAGAAAGTGGGTTGACGAAAGCGAGAACAGATTTTCCAAATAATTATCTTGTGAGAATTAAATTTTTCGGGTTTTGTTATATTTATTTTTCACCTTATTAAAATAAATGCAAAAACGCCAGCAAGCTACCTGTTAAATCCTGCCCCAGGAAAGACTGTGTTTTTAAATGAAAGCTAATTTTATAAACAGTCCGCGCAAATTAGGGTGCAATATTTGCAGACGGAGTTTCTTACGGTTTTCCTAACAATGATTAATGATATTTGCGTTTCAAAATCACGTCTGACTAAACTACCTCTTAGTGCTCGAACATCTTTTTTTTTAAAAAAGTATTTTAGCGCATCTTAGATATTTTACTAATGCCCAAAATGAGCTTCAACATTCACTTTTATAAAAGAAAACCATTTGATTACACAGGCCCACAAAAAAAACAAAAGTGTCTGTGCAATTGACCAGACTTATATATTCTTATGTATTTTCCGACGCTGAATCCGAATTTGCAATAAAAAAGTAGGGTCCAGCTACTTTTTTATGGGGTTTTGCTCGAAAAACCTCATTTTTTACGGTTTTTTCATGGTTTTTTTTAAATAAAAAAAAAATAAAGAAAATTTTTATTTTTTTGACTTCAGAATCGAATTCTACGGGAAAAAATACATCGAAAACCATGTTTTGATTTTTTTTTACAAAAATTTCAACCCACCATACGGCGATGAAAAGGCAGAAAATCGCGAAAAGTGAAAATTTGCTTCAAATTTGATTAAAATGTCATTAAAATCAAGTTTTACTATTTTAAACCGATTTATAAACATTGAAAATACTTTACTGGGAGTTTTTGAGGTCGCTGATCACGATTTTTAAGTCATTTTTTTCAAAAAACAACTCATAGTCGGCGTAAGTGGACAATAAACGTGATAAATTGATATTTTTTTTAAAAAATCGATGTTTTGGATACTGTTCTGGAGGTTTTCCACTACATGAATCACAA
>NC_046663.1:129932689-129935408 GCF_010883055.1 Belonocnema kinseyi
TTTAACAGGCGTCATTTGAAGGATCAAGCTCGACGAAAATGGTTCACATTAGTGAATACTAATGCCATCTCTTAGAATTTTCAGGTACTTATCAGACTGCCTGCATGTGCAGGCATGGGAACCGACGTTGCCGCCACACCAGGCAGTCGTTTGCCGTTTAGTCTATGATTTAAGAATACACGGTCTAGCCATCAGCTCCCCCAGTTTCACGAGTTTGATTTTTTTTTAAATGCAACCTTGTTTGGAGGGAATTTCGCCCAAAATTCCTCTTCTTTCTCACGTATCTTTTCTTTGATCATAAAATAAATTTATGCATATTTCCTTTGTTTGTGTTGCTACCGCCTGAGATGACCCTACTATGGAATTAACTTTAATGGGTGATAATTAACTTTTAACAACAAACGACGCTGTCTGAAAGTCAGAAAAAAGCGTTGCGTACATTGTGCAGAAAGGAGTTTCTTTCGAAACCGCCAAATCAAAATTGCGCGATTATGTTAAAAAAACCCAAATGTGATTCAATGAATGCACAACTGCGTTTCAAAGGGATTGCTACTCGTTTCACCGAATATCAGAAATATAACTATGAATTGATCGGTTTAAAACCAGAAAATTCTTGTATCGAATCATTTTTCGAAATCGAATCGGAATATTACAAAGTTGCAACCGTGGTCACAAAATTACAAGCCGTATCCACTTGCTAGCTCGACCTGGAACACTAGCAATATTACGATTTCAGAAAGACAAGATAGGCCGAGATTGCCGGAAATTAAAATTTCTACATTTAACGTGGACCACGATAAATGGGTTTCATGGAAGAATAGCTTCTTAGCATTGGTACATTCGCGTACAGATCTACACCCAATTAACCAACGCTCTTTCCCAGTCGACATCGAATAAAATCATAGCGTTTCCCCTTAGTAAGGAAAATTATGTAAAGGCGTGGACTACATTATGCGATGATCATGACCAGAAACTTATAACAGTCGCGGAATATCTCGATGCGATCCTCGGTTTGCCGGTGATGTTTAAAATAAATCCCGATGAGATTTCATCACTAATTAATAAAGCTCGACAACATCTTAGCATGCTTAAGGAAGTCGGAATCGAGATGCATGAATAGACAGTTTTACGAATTTTAGAAAGATGTTTACTGACGGGAATCTTAGCAAAATAACAGGATAGATTAGATGGAAATTACCTCCCAAATCTTGAAGAATTATACAAATTCATTTAATCGACCGTTTTCAAACTGCGTTCTTTAGAAACGGTTGCCTCGAGTGGCCACGAGAATGTTTATCGAATAAAAGATCGCAACCGACATTTTCTCAAAATGGGCGGTATAATTTTCGCTCCCGAACTTCACAGGTAGGCACCGGCTGATGGAGAAAATGTCCCCTGCCACTACACTGACTACAGATCTATCTCCTCTTCTATTACTCCCTCTCAAGCAATGTCCAGCCCTACTTTACCTCACCCTTTCTAGTTCAGTGATATATCAAATTGTACTGAAAATAGATTTGCATGCTATTTTCCGCACCACCCTGGAGGTAAAGCATTATAAGGCGCGTTTTTTTCGTGGTATCCCCAGTATGTTTACAACGGGAAGCATATAGACTTTTACTTTTGCACTCACCCATAATAACACGATACTAGTTTAACACAGGTCTATAGGGCAAATGAAAACTGTTACATTTAATGTGCGTTTGAAGTTGAATGTCTTTCAAAACTTCAGTGAAATGGAAAACACAGAATGGAGACACAGAAAATAAATACACCCCTGAATGACTGGCAAATTCTTTAGCGAAAGAGTTACACAGATTGCAAGTAACTGCTACGCGAAACAGGTGCCGTTGCGAGCGCAACCTCTCGACAAAGTGGGGATCAAAGAATCCGCGAGAACGGGACCAATATCATCGCTGGAGAGCGAACGACAATCAGTCGACGCAAAGCACTACTAGGAGCGAGGTGTACTGCGTTCGGCTCTTGGAATTATCGAAATACCAATAGATCTTCTAGGAATCTTGTTAGCCAGGGGATTTGAATGAAAGGCTGGATGCGATATCCTTTCCATTCAAAATTAAAATTGAATATATCACATTTTATGAAATTTTCAGTGTTTGGAAAATTTAACAAAAATAAACTTTTAGTGCTTCCCACAGTTTTGTGACGTGTCGGGACACAATACCATGGAGTGAAGTTAGATTGCCAATTTCGCCACCTTTCTTTTACCCATTCAATGGGAATTCAAGGGTGCTAGCTTTACCACTCTATGGAGATTGGGATCTTGGGGACACTAAAAGAGTTGTGGCCCATTTTATTGATTATCGGTTCGTTAATAGAAACTGACGCTCGTTCGTAAAACTATACTCTAGATCTTTTACCCATTATTATAGGAACTCATCTAGTTACTAATAGAAAAGAAAGTTTGTCGGTTTTAAAGAAAGTGCGAAAGGATAACACAGGCCCACAAAAAAAAAAGTGTCTGTGCAATTGACCAGACCTATATATTCTTATGTATTTTTCGACGCTGAATCCGAATTTGCAATAAAAAAGTAGAGTCCATCTACTTTTTTATGGGGTTTTGATCGAAAAATCTCATTTTTTTACGGTTTTTTCGTGTTTTTTTTTAAATAAAAAAAAATAAAGAAAAATTTTATTTTTTTGACTTCAGAATCGAATTCTACGGGAAAAAATACATCGAAAACCATGTTTTGATTTT
>NC_046663.1:129935508-129953707 GCF_010883055.1 Belonocnema kinseyi
AAGTATTACCCGGACTCTGCACCGTCGATTGGAACGATTCATAAGTGGTTTACCGAGTTTCGTTGTGGCCGTACGAACACAGTTGATGCTGAACGATCTGGGTGCCCAAAAGAGGTCACTACACCAGAAAATGTCGAAAAAATCCATGAAATGATGTTGAATGATCCCAAAGTGAAATTGAGAGAGGTAGCTAATGCTGTAGGCATATCATTGGAACGTGTGGGCAATATCGTGCATTCAGTTTTGGGCATGAAGAAGCTCTGCGCGCGATGGGTGCCGCGTTTGCTCACAGTGGAACAAAAACCAATTCGTGTGAAAACTTCCCAGCAGAATTTGGCATTATTTTCGCGTAAGCCGACCGAGTTTTTGCGCCGATTCATAACCATAGATGAAACCTGGATCCACCACTACACTCCTGAGTCAACGCAAGAGGCAAAACAGTGGGTTCCACCGGGCCAAAGTGCTCCGAAGCGTCCAAAAACGCAACAATGGGTCGGAAAGGTTATGGCCTCCGTATTTTGGGATGCACATGGCATAATATTCGTGGTCTATCTTGAAAAAGGTAAAACCATAACCGTAGCATACTATTCATCATTATTGGACCGATTGAAAATCGAAATCGCAAGCAAAATTGCATGAAATCGGCTTCGAATTGGTTCCTCAGCTACCGTATTCACCAGACCTGGCCCCCAGCGACTATTACTTTCTCCCTAACCTGAATAGATGGCTCACCGGTAAGCATTTTTACTCAAATGAGGAGCTCATAGCTGAAACTAAAGCGTATTATGGAGACCTTCCGATCGAGTACTTTTCGGACGGTATCAAAAAGTTAGAAAATCGTTGGACTCGCTGTATCGACCTAAAAGGAGAGTATGTTGAAAAATAAAACCGACTTTGGCCACAAAAACGTCTCCGTGTTTCATTTTTCAGGGACTTATCAGACTGCCTAGTAAAGTGTCGAGCACCTCAATAGACATAGCAGATAATTGTGGGATACAAAATCTAGCTAGTGCATTTCTATTTTTAAAAACGCCATATATGTACAAAAGAAAGTTTACACGATAAGTTATGAAGATAATTTCATTGAATGCACCATTCAAAAGTTTTTAAATTCGTAGTATTTCCAATTTTGAATTTTTGAACTAAAATGGTATTACAACTCATGTCTTATGAAAGAGAAAACATTCTTTTTATGAAAAAAGTTTAAAACTTATGAAAAATAATTATTTTAAGAATAGTTCTTATGAATTAATTTTTTCTTACTATCGCTTCTTATCAATTTTTTATTAATTTTCCTATGTTAATAAATCATGGTCATAGAAAAATTTATTTTAAACACTGAAAACATTATAGCTGTAGAGAATGTTTACCACAATCAAATTAGCCACCGTTTATTAAAATTTAACTAATTTTTAAAAAATTGGTCAAAATCAATATTGAGAAAAAAGTCGTTTGCAAGAAACATTGTCAAAATAAATGTTTCTTGTAAGTTTCAATATTTTTTCAGTGAAAATATATTTTTTATCTGAAATGGCATTATCATGTATACTATTTTGATTCCAAACATCGTAGAAAAAACATATTTTTCCAGTGATATGATTTTTGACACGAGAACTATGAGAATAATTAATAATACATTTTGGGATTTGACAGTGAGGGGTAAGGGAAAGAGTTACAGAAGAATTTTATGTATGAAAAATGAGGGAAACTAATTAGACAGGTAAAATGAAAAGAGAGGGGTAATGGGAATATTCAAATGCCAAATTTTGACTTTGGGTCAGCTGGTCGAGGGTACATAATTAAGTCAGAAACATCTGGGCCGGCAATACAAAGTATGAAATCTTGGCGACAAATGGTTCTAAATTATATATTTTTTAGGATTCTAAAGTGCTTGACGTAGATAGAAGATAGTAATTTAAATGACATAAGTCACTGACCAATGCTAATAACAAACTGAGTATAGAAAAAAAATGATAGAAAACATCAAATCTGAAGAAAAAAATTTTTCTCACACACTACTCTACCATTTTTGGGATATCGGATTTTAGAACAAATCTTTTTTAATACTCTTGACGTTCCACTGTGAGGATGAAACTAGAAAAATGGAATCAAATTATTTAATTCTTAAATATTATTATATTTGATTGATTTATTATTATTCATCGTGTTCATTTAATCATTTATGTATTTATTAACTTGGCTTTCGCCGTTTTTCTCAAAAATTTGACACGTTATTCATAAAAAAGTAATTATCTATTTATGACTCAAAGTACTGTCCGTCACTAGACACTACTTTTTTCCATCTTTCGGGCAATTGTCGGATACCATTTTGAAAAAGCGATGCCTCTTTTGAACCAATCCACGAATCAATTAATTTTTTTACTTCTTCATGAGCGCGGAAATGCTGCTCAGCCAGGCCTGCCATCGATCGCAACAAATGGTAGTCAGAAGGAGCAAGATCTGGAGTGTACGGCGGGTGGTGTAATATCTCCCATGTCAGGGTTTCCAAATGTGTCTTGACCGGCTTTTCGACGTGTGGCCGAGCATTGTCATACTGCAGAATAAATTTATCGTGTCTCACTTGGTACTGTGGCCGTTTCTCCTTCAATGCTCGGCTTAAGCGCATCAATTGCATTCGATACAGATCCACTGTGATGGGTTCATTACGTTTCAACAACTCATAATAAACCACACCGAGCTAGTCCCACCAAATGCAGAACAGAACCTTGGCACCGTTGACACATTTGGTCTGGCCGTCGCACAGTGCGGCGAATTAGAAAATTCGGGTTCAAAAGTATCCAGAGCCTACCATTTTCATCAGATTCCATCTTTTTTTTAAATTAAAGCTAATTAAATTCTGAAGAGGTCTGTTGAAGGCGATTTTGCTAAAAAGGCTCTGTTTCTTTGTTATTCAAGTTGCAAAATGTCAAAAAACCATAATCTTTCGTATTTGAGATAAAATTCGTGCAATTCGTTCAATTGTTATAGACAAATTTATTAACAAAATCGATTATTGCTGTACATTGAATCCTGGAAGTTCTTTTAATCACGTTTTTGCCTGCGAAATCGAACGAAATTAATGTTTCGTTGAAATAAAACACTAAAGTATAATTTTTTTTATTCTTATAAAAAAAAAATAAGCGCCTCTGTATATATAAAATACATTTTTGTGCGCAATCATTAGGTTTGTCTTAAAAAATTAAAATTCCATGACAGAAATGGACAATCAAAATATTTACCATTGTTTACGCTTTCAAATAGGTAAAATCTCTTACTTGATGAAATGTTAATCATATCATAAAAAATGAAACTCAAACGACTCAAGAGTCGTAAACAATGAAAGTCGGGAAAACACAAAAATCCCATTGATACTGTGGAGCGCAAAAGTTTTGGGCCAAACACATTTTTGACTATATCTGGTGAATAAAAGCAGTTGAGAAAAATTGAATATATAAAAAATTTCAGTATTTTTTTGAACTACAAAACTACAACATTTACATATTTTTAATGAAGTTTGTTGACAATTCCATTCACATTGTTTGTAATGACAGTGTTCAAAAATAATGAGCCACACTTATCCTATAGGTTCATAAAATAGTTAACGATTATAAAATCAACAAGAAAGTTATTATTCCGTTGCTTATTGATTAATACTTTATAGCCATACCCTTAACAGCAATTACAGCAGCACATCGTCGAGGCATTGAATCAACTAAGCGTTTAACGTAGTCTTCCGGTATTTTTTCCCATTCTTCCTGAAGAGTTCGCCATATATCATCCTTGTTCGAATGTTTCTTCGTTCCAACATGTCTTCCGAATGTGTACCACAAATTTTCAATCGGATTTAGGTCTGGAGATTGAGCTGGATGATCCAGAAGCTTCACTTTTCGCCATTTAAAACATTCCTGAACCAGCTTCGACTTATGTTTCGGATCGTTATCTTGCTGGAAAATCCAATTTTTTGGAATTTTTCTTCTAGAATATGGTAACATTTTTTCTGCCATAATATCTCGAGACATAACTTTGTCCATGATACCTTCAATCTTGTGCAGTGGAACTACTCCTTGTGAAGATATAGCGCCCCAAACCATGACTGATCCACCTCCTTGTTTGACTGTTGGAATTTGATACCGAGAATCGTATCTGGTATTTTTCGGACGTCGGTATTTCTTCGCAAAATCCAATCGGGCCTTCTGATTCTTCTTGCTGATCAAGGGTTTAACAGCAACGCGTCCAAACAGTCCCATATCGTTCAAACGACGAGCCACAGTGCTCCTACTCACGTTGGCAAGGTTTTCATCGCGGAGTTCATTGGCTATTTCAGATGCTGTCTTCTTCACATCAATTGTTGATTTGCGTTTGATGATCTTGTCAACACGAATTGTCGTTTTCCGTGTTCTACCAGATCGTGGGAGGTCCAGTAGACTCTGGGTAGTACTGAATTTCTCAATTGATCTATTTACAGTACTCTTACCAATTTTCAAGGAGGCAGCAATTTCACGAGAAGTCTTCCCTTATTCATAAAGATTTAACACAGCTTCCCGAATCGCATGGGTCGTATGTCTCGGCATTTTGATTTCAGAATGACTTGATGTGATAAGTTAAATAATTGACAAACGCGAGGAATCGAAGTTGTCACCATAGCATCGCTTCTAGAGATATCTGAACATAGTGGCCCAATACTTTTGCGCCACCTAAATATGGAATATAATCGAAAAAATACAATGGAATTTTTTTAAAAACTTGTTACCTACCTTAATGTTTGGTACAAATAGTATACATAATTCCCGCATCATTGGATTTTTACTCGAGTTCGGCTTTGAAGGAATAGATCAGAAAAACAATGTGGCCCAAAACTTTTGCGCACCATTGTACGTGCGTGAACTTTTCAATGTCTTTCTAAAAAAACAGTGTAGCAATTGAACGATGAGGGGCGAAAAAAATATGAGAAGCGGAAGAAGTAAAAAACGAAACGTTCAATTAATACGCTGTTTTTTTTTTTTTGAAGGGCGTTGAAAAGTTCACGCACGTATCCATTGGATTTTTGTGTTTTCCCGACTTTCATTATATACGACTCTTGAGTCGTAGGAGTTTCATTTTTTATTATATAATCAACATTTCATCAAGAAAGAGACTTTTCCTATTTGAAAGCGTCTATTAAATGCATTTGTTGAGCAGAATTGTTAATAAAAATGATAAATGTTTTCAAACGTCAGTTTCCTCCATTAGAATATCAGTTTAGGGATAAAATGAACAATTATGCAAAAAAATGGATTTTTTCTGTCAAAGAGTGACCGTTTAATGCATTTGTTAATAAGTATTGTTTATAACATTGGTAAATATTTTGATTGTTCATTTCTGTCATGGAATTTTCATTTTTGGAGAAAAACCTAATGATTGCGCAGAAAAAATGCATTTTATTTATAACAATAAAAAAAATTGTACTTTAGTGTTTGATTTCAACGAAACATTAATTTCACTCGATTTCGCGGGTAAAAACGTGATGAAAATTTCCAGGCTTCAGTGTATAGCAATAATCGATTTTGTTAATAAATTTGTTTATAACAATTGAAAAGATTGCACGAACTTCATCTAAGTTATTAGGATTTGTTAATCGATTGTAAATCTATCAGTTTTCACCTTTTTGAGGTAAAAGTCAATGAATGTTACAGAACAGGCAGCTCAAATATGAAAATTATTGTTTTTTTGGCATTTTGCAACTTGAATAACAAACAGACAGAGCCTTTTTAGCAAAATCGCCCTCGACACACCTCTTGAGAATTTAATTAGCTTTAAAAAAAAAAGTGGAATCGGATGAAAATTGTAGGCTCTGGATCATTTTGAACCCCAATTTTCTATTTGGCCGCACTGTGCGTCGACGTGGATACATGTCCGGACCCTTTCCGATTCTGTCTTTGAAGCAGCAGTTGACAAGCAAAGAAACACCATTCAACATCTCTGCTTTAATTCGTACAGAGCCCTTATTTCCTTGCTTCTGAATCATTTCCATGGCTTTGAGGCGATATGAAATTTCTTTTAGGCTGATTTCCAATGCTTTTACTAATTCTTCTTGCGTTTGATGAGCCTCAGCCGCAGTTTTCTTCAAATTAAAATAGAAAATCAAAATATCCCGCAAATTACGAGAATTTGCTCGAAAACTGACGGCTTCGATCGAGCATACATTTCTGATGCAAACTGAAATTCATTAATTTGGTGCGTCGTTATGTTTGCAGATTTTCAAACTTACTTGTGTGATATTTTTTATCTGTCTATTTCGACCAATACTTACCGCTGCAGTCGTCTGTTGAAAAACGGCGGAAGCAAAGTTGTACACCTAATAATTATGAAGTTAATTTCTCGGTAACGGATTACAAAGTACCGAAAAATCAAACGAGTATGTTTAATGTTATCTCATATTGGAAAAAGACTTTCAAAAATTCGATGCTGTAATTATAGGCTAAGTGTATAATTAAAATAATAATACATACAATAAAAAATAATATATTATAATCTGAGGCTTACCTTCAAAATAAGAAAATTCCAATTCCTCTACTTCAATATTCCCAGAGCGTTCCATAAGTAGGTGATTTTCTAATATTTCGTAATTATTAAAAAAAACTCCACAGTCATCAATAGGACTTTCTTGCATTCATTGCAATTGAAAAAAAAATCATTTTTACTACTCATAAGCGATCTAACATCATAGCAACAAATTGCATGTTGCAGCAAAACCATAGCGAGAATGGATGAGAACAGCTCGCATACATTTTTGAATTTGGTGACATGACAAACTGGAGTTGGCCTTTAAGTATGCTTTAAAAACTTCTACGCTATTTCGAAATTGTAGGCAATCGTTTGATATGTTTCAAAATCTTTTTTAATTTTCTCTTAAAGTTCATTTTTCAAAATAAAAAATAATTTAAAGTTTTCACACGAATATTTAGAAAATTCTTTTTTTTTAATCTTGTCAGGCCTTCTAATACTTCTAATCTTTAAAAACTATTTCAACCTTTACTGATTTTTTTTTTAATTCTGCAAAATTACAAAAATGGCTTTAAAATCTTTCAGGTTCCTCTTTGACAATTTCTGAAATATTTTAAAATAATCCCCTGGAACAATTTTTCGAAATATAAAATTATTCGATTTTTTTCTAGGAACCTTAAAATTTTTTTTATCGCTCTCGTGAAACCTTACAAAATTCTTAAAAAATCTTTAAAAGTTTTAATCATTTTTGAATCGTTTCAAAACTCTTAATCTCTTAAATTTAATCAAATTTTTTCTAAGATCATTTAATATGGCAAAACTGCAACATTTTGCTTTAAAATCTTTTACATACTTTTTATAAGAAACTAATTAAAAATGTTTTGTGATCGGTTATCTTTTTTCAATTTTCTCTTGGAATTAATTACAAAACAATCATTTCAAATTTTCCAATGATTCATAAGAACTTTTTTTTCATTTTCTTGAATCCTGCAAAATTCAGTTTACCTAAAATTTGTTCAAAACCTGAAAAATTAAAAAAGTGGTCTTAAAAATCTTTCATATGCTTTCACCGTAAATTTTGACATCTTTAAAACTTAAAATTATTCTTTCAAAACAAAGCCTGAGTCATTTGAAATTTTTTCAGAAATCTTGAAAAAAATTCAATCTCCTAAAATCTTTCATATCCTTTTTTTGAATTCTTCAAAATAAGTTTTTGCCCACACTTTAATTTTTCTTATCTCTTTAAAGATGTGGAAAGGCTTACTAATTATAGTGTGGTAGTGAAATGTTAAGAAAATAATTATTTCCTATTATTAAACAATCATACACAATTTCAATTTTCTCTTGTATCAGTAATGCTTAGAAACATTTGGAAATAGGTTTTCTGATGAATTAAAATTATTTATTTAGTAATTTTGATATACAAAGTTGATGGTGCAGAAAATTCATAAATTAGAAATGTTACTTAATCGGGTCAAAATCCCCCCCCCCCCCCCCCCCCCCGCATTACAGACCATAACGAAACACGACCCCCTTTTACTGTCTTCTAATTTTATCTTAGTACACTAATGGTAATTGTTACAAGGCAACAACGCATTTTGCGCAATTACTTAATTAAAAGTTAAATCAGCGTAAGAAAGATATTGGAGCTCCAACTTCATATAAAATTGGAGTTTTCAAGTTTTAAATTCCGCACCTATCTGTCGGGCGTAAAGCGTAAAAGCATAACCTCAAATAATTGATAGTTTGTTGGGCTACTTTGCTGAAAAGCAATTTTAACTATTCAAGAGTTGAAATTATCTAAAATTACTGATTTTTACAATTCCGAAACTGGCCTCAGTGGAAGGATTACCCTCCGTATATATAGTGATGACTAATTACATTGTATCTAAAATTCGAGTATAAATTCAATTTTAAAATTAAGCTCAATTATCTCGCCTGAAACTGTTCAGGACTAGAAATATAATCAAATAATCTTGCAATCTAGACTCAACTAATAGTTAATGGTTCTCTAGCCTATCATCGGATTTGTCAGTCTCTTAACTCTTGTAGCATATACCTCATATTATATGACAGCATAGTGTAGGGCATCGTAGGGCTGTCAATCAACCCATTTATATATATGGACATTTTCTTCATAGCGTAAGTATCTAACAGTACGTACCTATACAGTGCACTGGAGAAAAACTATATTACGTTTCCAAATCATCTCCATGTAGATACAGCTTAACAGGTCCTAAATTGCGCTATCTCAGGAAATAGAAATAAGGATCTAGATACAAGATTCTATGCAAATAGTTGTAAATGACTGTAAATAGTAAGAATAAGATTTGATAAAAATGTCTAGGCGAAAAGATTGTAAGAAGTGGAAGTCATGTAAACTCTTAGGGGAAACATTGTGAATAAATTAAAAGAACTAAGCATTTTAGAACTCAAGGTAAAATACATAATGGATATTGTTGTAAAATTGATTTAACAAGCGCTTTTGTGAACAATATTAAATATATAGATTTAGCGTTTTCGAAGGGAAATCATACTTCAATCTATGCTCTATCTGAAAAAATTAGAATATAGTAATACATTAAGATGTTAAATTTATTTTGATCATCTGATTATTTGTTCTTTTTTGTAATAAAAATTATTACAATTATATACTTAAAAAAGAAGATCCTTTAGCTCCTCTGAGAATCGAATCACACGTAAACTGAAAACAGGTTATGTGCTTTTATCAATAAGCTACAGAGAATCGAGAATCCTTTTTCTCAAAGATGTACTGACTAAAAAGCGCAACTTATTGCTTTGGCACATTAATACTACATTAGACAATATTTTTTCCTGGAATAACGCACAATGAAATTTTCAAAATTTAATTTACAAATTTTGCTAATTTCATTAATCGCCTTGAGGGCTAGTTGGAAAGTTTGTATAGGGCCGTTTAGTACAAACTTCAAATGTTAAAATAATTTTATTGTGATATATGTATTTATGTTTCAGCGGTAGTATGGAACCAGCTTTTCATCGTGGAGATCTTTTATTTCTGACGAATTATGAAGAGGAACCTGTTCGAGTCGGCGAAATTGTAGTTTTCAAAATAGAAGGGCGTGACATTCCAATAGTGCATAGAGTGCTTAAGTTGCATGAAAGGTAAAAATTATTGAAAGTTGTAGTATTGAAGTATTATTTTACTGACAGTTCTAATTTACCTCGTGTCTACTTAGATATTGTATTTTTTTAAAGGGCCCCGAATACACTGTACGGAAAAGGGTCTTTTTGTCAAAGTTTAATCGTGTTTGGCTTTCTGAATCTTCTGGGGACTATTTCATAAAACCTACAAGTTACAATTTACAAGTTTTACAAGTGTTCTGTTTCATAAATTTTTCGTCTTTTAAGTAGCACTTGTGACTGTAGGAAATCTTCAGAGGGTCTTTGCGGTTTGGTAAAAGTGGCAAGAGTACATACAAGTTATATTTTAAGGAAGATTACTGAATTTTCTGACCGTGAAAATTGTACTACGGATTAATTAAAGAAGCACTTATTAAAGTTTATATATAATTATTGGTTATTTTAAAGTCGGTAAAGAATTACATACGTTAAAAGAAGTGTATATATTCATAGGTTAGGAAAGGCTAGAAAGCGTGTCTTTTGTAAAACACTAATCTTTTTTGCTTTTTTTATGTCCTTCGACGTCATGGCACAAAATTTATCTTCAAGAATTCATCGGTCATATAGCAACACGCATAGTCACACTTGCATACAAATACTAGGCAGTCTGATAAGTACCTGAAAATTCTAAGAGATGGCATTAGTATTCACTAATATGAACCATTTTCGTCGAGCTTGATCCTTCAAATGACGCCTGTCAAAACTTAGCCATTTATGTTTACGCATTTACAAGTTACAAACAAACACTACTACAAACACACTACTATCTTGGCAAGAAAACGATATCCGAGACCAAGGCCAAGCTGGATAAGTATTACCCGGACTCTGCACCGTCGATTGGAACGATTCATAAGTGGTTTACCAAGTTTCGTTGTGGCCATACGAGCACAGTTGATGCTGAACGATCTGGGCGCCCAAAAGAGGTCACTACACCAGAAAATGTCGAAAAAATCCATGATATGATGTTGAATGATCCCAAAGTGAAATTGAGAGAGGTAGCTAATGCTGTAGGCATATCATTGGAAGGTGTGGGCAATATCGTGCATTCAGTTTTGGACATGAAGAAGTTCCGCGCGCGATGGGTGCCGCGTTTGCTCACAGTAGACCAAAAACGAATTCGTGTGACAACTTCCCAGCAGAATTTGGCATTATTTTCGCGTAAGCTGACCGAGTTTTTGCGCCAATGCATAACCATGGATGAAACCTGGATCCACTACTACACTCCTGAGTCAAGGCAACAGGCAAAACAGTGGGTTCTACCGGGCCAAAGTGCTCCGAAGCGTCCAAAAACGCAACAATGGGTCGGAAAGGTTATGGCCCGCGTATTTTGGCATGCACATGGCCTAATATTCGTGGACTATCTTGAAAAAGGTAAACCCATAACCGGAGTATACTATTCATCATTATTGGATCGATTGAAAATCGAAATCGCCGAAAAACGACCGCATTTGAAGAAGAAAAAACTGCTTTATCATCACGACAATGCGCCTGTTCATTCATGCTTATTTGCACAAGCAAAATTGCACGAAATCGGCTTCGAATTGGTTCCTCAGCCACCGTATTCACCAGACCTGGCCCCCAGCGACTATTACTTTCTCCCTAACCTGAATAGATGGCTCATCGGTAAGCGTTTTTACTCAAATGAGGAGCTCATAGCTGAAACTAAAGCGTATTTTGCAGACCTTCCGATCGAGTACTTTTCGGACGGTATCAAAAAGTTAGAAAATCGTTGGACTCGCTGTATCGACCTAAGAGGAGAGTATGTTGAAAAATAAAACCGACTTTGGCCACAAAAACGTCTCAATAGACATAGCAGATAATTGTGGGATACAAAATCTAGCTAGTGCATTTCTATTTTTAAAAACGCCATATATGTACAAAAGAAAGTTTACACGATAAGTTATGAAGATAATTTCATTGAATGCACCATTCAAAAGTTTTTAAATTCGTGGTATTTCCAATTTTGAATTTTTGAACTAAAATGGTATTACACACAAGCGTTTTTACTCAAATGAGGAGCTCATAGCTGAAACTGAGGCGTATTTTGGAGACCTTCCGATCGAGTACTTTTCGGACGGTATCAAAAAGTTAGAAAATCGTGTTTCATTTTTCAGGGACTTATCAGACTGCCTAGTAGCTATGAAAAGTGAAGTGCGCGCGCGAACTTGTAAAGTCGCGTGTAACTTGTTGAAGATATTACTTGAACAAGTGAACGTAAGACTCTTGTGAAAAAGAAAGTATGATTGCTTGTAATTATAAGCTAGTAACTTACTAACTTTTAATTTTTAGGCTTTAAATTTTCATGAACTAGGCCCGTGAAGCTTAAAAAAAGTAGTAATGAGACAATTTCACCCTAAGGCTTTTGCCGTACATTTTGTGCTGGGTCCTTTGAAGTATTATTTATATATTGGTTTAGTATACTTCAGAAATCTCAAGGTCTGCCCTTGGTCGTTCGTTTTTTATATAAGTTGGTAAAATTATAATGCCATATGAAAGAAATTTTACACTGAAAGGATTTTTGAGAATTTTCAAAATTCCGGAAGTCACGCCATGTTGAATTTCGGGATCACATTTTTTTATAAATGTTCGATATTTCTGGAAACGATAATTAGATTTTGTTAAAAAATGGACAAATTAGAGGGAAAATGATACATATATTATAAATTTAATACAATCAATTTCTTTTTTAAATTGCCCCGAAAAAACTCCAAAACTAATTTTGTATAATTTTTTCTTGAATTTCTCCCCTTTATTTTTTTTTTTTTTAATATGAAGAGTTATTCAGTTGCTCGTGGAATGATCTAACTGCCCCCTGTGCTTCCTCTATGAAGTAATGTGTTATTCGTCGAGATAAAGTCGTATTAACTGCTTACTTCTTGGAGATCTCTAGCCGCTTTATTAGATATTTCTGCACCCCATTTTGTATTGCAAAGCATTAAAGTCCCCTGATAGGATGTGTTGACATTCCACCAGATGTCTGAGAAATTTCTTCATCTGTTTGGAGTGTTCAACACCCCACCGTATTTTATCATGTATTGATGACAAGAGATACCTTGGGTTTCAGGCTGACCTGAAGAAGTGAACGGCAATTTTCACGAAACGTCGGCAAAATTCTTAGTTTTTTACACAAGTGAAACCCGAAATATCTCTTGTCATCAAAATGAATCATCGTGAAAGCATTAAATCTATTAATCATGTATTGTTTAACCCCTATTGAATATTTTGTTCCAGTAGCTGCTAATAGCACGCTGATGCTTGACGCAGTATGCTAAACGATTTTACGTACAGTTAGTTTCTCCAACTAATGCTAGATGGCGACTCTTACTCAATTTTTTGAATTAAGTATGGTTTACAAGAGTTTGAAAATAGCTTGGGGTTTCAGGCATCCATAATGCACTTTAAGGTTTAAGGACAGTATAATGAAAAAAGCGATAGTACCATTTTTCTAATAGATTCTGATACCCATTACACCAATTGCGGTGTATGACGGTGGAGTGGGGGGAGCTGCTTTTGTCTAGACTTGCCTCCTACACGATGGGGATGAAATTGAATTTACGCGTTCAATATGTAACAATTGGACTATCTCATGAAAGAATAGACGTATCGAGATGTTTTATTTAAATATGAGCTAGCTTTTAACGCTGAATTACAAATTGTGCATTAAAAGCTCAAAAAAGCATGCCTAGTACTTAACAGGTAAGCTTACATTTTTATATTTTCAGTAATTGAACAATTACTGAAATAATTTTTCGATGTAATGTAAGTGCTATTTTATTACTTTAATATTTATTGAATAGTGTTACAAAAATGTGTACTGAATGCAAAATGTCTTTCATTAATCTCGGGTCATAACATTTCATGAAAATTACTCAAGTAAACTTCCGATTTTCAAAGTTTTCCGTGTCTTTAGATTAACTCTACATCAATTTGAAGATTTCTCTTGAAATACAAGATATAGTAGCCATATGATGAAATCACGCATTTATCGCAATCTAGATTTTTCTCTGTTTTCCGTAGGGTGGAAAATCCAGAGTGAGATAAATGCTGGCATCGTTACATGGTATAGTGCGAGGAAGATACATTTTCCGTGTGCATACGAGAGGTGTATGATATACCATTACATTACCTGGGTATTGTTTCTCGGAAGGTAGACGTAGCAGCTGTTTGATGTTTCTCGTAAGTCACTTTGTCAGTTTCGGCGAGTGATCAACACTTCTAACATCGTGTATTTTTTTAAGCAAAAAGTTAAAGGAGGTGAATTTTTGCAGTATTTTCAGTTTGTAATAGATAGTTCAATAAGTGCAGTAGTGTGCAAAGTACGTATTTGTATGAGTATTTCAGAACAATATTCATTCATAGTGTATCATCAGCTTCAACAGTGGCTTGGAAATGCCACAAGTGAAATACAGTGGGGATGGAAAATATCTGCCCGTGGGTTGGTACCGGCTTTCAGCAGCGAACCCTTGATTTCTGAAAACTATGATTTGCAAATGCAAAAGTGGCTGCAAATGAGCTACTTGCGGATGGCGGAAACACGGTTTGCGCTGTTCTCAACTGTATTTCAGTTGTCATGTTGAGACATGCACAAACATAGACATGCCTATTATCACAGACATCGATGGTAATGTGTGTGACGAACTTGAAGAGGAAAAACCTGACATTGTTGATAATATAACTAATGAAAATTATGAAGAATTAGAGATTTCGAGAAATAGGCATAGATTGCATTAGATTTGATTAGATTATATACTGATTCATATTAATATATCAAAAATAGCATGTTTTATTTAATAGGTTTTAGTTACCTAAAACCAAAGAACGCATGGTCAAATCGCCAAATCGACTTTGTATATATTGTGGATTAACACGTTAATTAACCTGGTTTTTGGGAAACGGTTGTACAATACTTTATTAGAAAAACAAAACAAATAACGCATGCTACACCAACAAGTGGACTAGACATATTAGGGATCACCACGTAAACAAACCGCCTTTAACTTGACCTCCATGCTGTTGCGGAACAGAGTTCATTAGGGATTTACTATAAATGTTGGCACCATCGCAACGTAATCAGCGAGCATCGAGTAAGCTGTGCTTACAAAACAATCTTCTTAGTGATTTTGTCTTAACCCTTAATTTTTCAATTTTTTCTACAAAACGTTATGACCCGAGATTAATGAAAAACAAATTTTGAATTCAGTAAAAATTGTTTGTAATATTATTGAATAAATATTAAAATAACAAAATAATACCTACATTATGTCAACAAATTATTTCAGTAATTGTTCAATTACTGAACATTTAAAAAATCACACATACCTTTTAAGTACTAGATGTGCTTTTCAGAGATTTTAATGCAAAATTTGTAATCAGCGCATAAGATTAGGTGAAATTAAAAAAAATCTCGATGTTTATTCTTTCATGAGATATGGTCCATATGTTGCATTTTTGAATGCGTGAATTCAATTCCATCGCCATCGTCTACCAGGCGCGCCTACGCGGAGATAGCTTCCCCCATCCCACTGCCATAAACTGCGACTGTATTTGGTAGTAAATAAACCGTTATTATCAACACTATTTTCACAACTGATTTTTTTGAAAATTTAACTGCAATCAGTATCGCAGTTAATCAGTTAATAATATTTAACAATATCAGCTGTGTTTCTTGAAAATTACGACTGCAATAATTGTTATGACCAAAAAATTAACTCCCCTCCAATTAACGTACAGAAAATATTTTCATCTTAAAATCATGGGCAAATTGTAAGTTTTGGTTGACTGTAATTCAGATTGTTTAGGATGAATATTACAAAAGTTATTCTAGTTGTTATGAGAAAAAAACTCACTATTATTTATCAACCATTTTGAACATATTTAATACTCAAAAATTAATTAGCGTCTAAATATACGTAACACTATATATCATTAGGATTAAAATTTGTCAAAACAAACAGTAGTTGCTGCCAGAAGAACAGTACTTTTTTAAATAACAAATAGTTTTTCTCAAAAACTATTATTTTGAGCTCAAATTTTGCATATACTTTCAGCTTCATAAAACACACATTTTCAGAGTCCTTAGTAGATGTGCATACACGTTTTGAAAAAATAACTAGATTTTGCAAGACGGCCATTTTTGTTGCCGGTTTTGATTACTTTTTAAAGAAACAAATCAAACAGTCTCAACGAGCGAGTCACATAATTAAAGATCTTTTCGACACCTTCAAATAATGATTAAACGTTTTTTTCGCAAATCAATACGTTTATCGCAATCTTCCGAAAACATGATTTCGCCAACTTTGAACATCGCGAAATTCGTTCTGACCAAATATTTTTGCCTACAAACATATAGGCCTTCATCCCAGACATGAACACTATATGATGGGATACCTCGGTTTCTTTCTAAAATATTGTGGTGAAAAAGTGCTTGATTCCTTGGACTAGTATGAACAACAGATTCACAGTACCCTGGTATTTTAGGTATTTAACATTTCTTTTTTCTATCATCGATCATAAATAATCCAAACTTGTTCCATCATCTTGCTCTCCGGTCTATCCAGTTGATCTCCTGCAACACCTCCTTAGAACCAAGTTTCACTTAATAGAGCAGACTAAAGTTTGCACCTTCATGCCTTCTGAATATTTTTTACCGAATATGATAAAAATCATTAGGCCCACTTTTAAAATAACTTGATATTTGTTGTTTTTTTTTTTATCAATTTATGTTTTATTTTTAAAGGAACAAATAATAAGTAAAGTTTTCTGTGATAAAACCCTTTAATTTTGCGCCCAAAAAAGTTCCCACGTAATTACTATTGATTATATTCTCTCTCGTTTACATTTCGAAAAACGTGTAAGACATCAGTTTTTTCTAAATTCTGCGTTTCTTGTGAATTTTACGTAAAACTTCTAAAAAGCAAACAAGAAAGTTCACAAATTTCCGAAAAATAAAAAGTCAAATATTCTAACATAAATAGTTCTAAAGCTATGACATCTTGAAGAGATTTTTCTGAAAAAAAGGTTAAATTTTTTTCTTATTGAATAATATCTTGTTCCCTGTAGATTATTGTAACTTTTTTGTTTCAGCGCAACAAGCCAATGAACAAGTGTTACTGAATTAAGTTACCAAATAAGTTTTTAAATAATAAATGCGATCTATTATAAAGTTTCACAAAAAGCAGCCTGTGAAAAGACTATAAATTATGTTTTGCAAGAGCTAGAATCTATTTTTCTTTAGTTTTAAAGGTAATCTAATCTACTTTAATTGATTTTGATACAACTTTCATGTATAATGTGTAGGGGAGAAGATATTAAAAAACAAAGAATTAACTTTTTTTATTTACCACGTTTTATTTATCACGTAGGAACTTGTTTTGGATGCAAAATGACAGGTTTTTATCAAAGAAAACTTTACTTATTACTTGCCCCTTTCGAAAAAAATCACATAGATTGATAAAAAAACAACAAATATCAAGTTATTTTAAAAGGGGGCCTAAAGATTTTTTTCGTATTTGGTAAAAAATACTCAGAAGACATCAGTGGCGTACCAGGATTTGACAAAGGGGGGGGGGGGGTCATTTCTGAACAGAAAGTGAGGTACTACTTACAGGGAAAAATTAGGGTACTATAGTAAGCCATAAGATTGGTAAATATCGTATTTATTATTATTATTATATTATTCCTATTTGAACATTAATTTTCAAATGTTTATTTAACACTGTACTCAATCTAATAATAACAATAATATTATTAATGACAGTTCAACGTAGTATAGCATTATTTTATATGCCAATGTTTTTAATTATATAATAAATAATGCAGCAATATTAACTGTATTTGCTATTCGACCAGTTCAGTGTAAATTTTTATTTCTCCAAAGAAATTTGATAGACATTAAATGATCCAATATCATTGAGAAATACATTAGCGTTTGAATGCACATTTTCTGAATTTCCCAAATTAAAATTTTCCTCATTGATTGGTTGAGAACGCAGTTTTTTCATTACGTAGATCCACACGGAAGTTCCAGCAGTTCGCTTGCATGACATTGTGTTGCGTACAAACACAAACTGATATTTTAATTTTTAAATATTGAGTGTATACTTTCAAGCAAACAGAACACTATTATGCTTTCCTTTCAAATCTATTTAATTGAACTATGTGCTGAGAAACTCATTTACGAAAAAGGGTACTAATTTCATTTTGCAATGAGTACCATAGATTACCTGCCGTTTATGCTCGTCTGTAATCTGCGAGAAATTTTGGTTTCAGCGTTTCGGAAAATAGGTTCAAAATGGTAGTTTTTATTGTGGTTTCGTTTTGTGAAGATTTTCTATAGAAATATTTGTAGGCTTAAAGTTTACATTATTATGGTTAACGTTTTATGTTTCAGAAATGAATAGCTTTATTAGGGATCTAGAAAATTTCTATTAGGGAGACACCCCATTACCTGTTAGAGTGGTTGGGGAAGTATTTTAGGAAGGTATATCGGATAAACGGAGGACTAAGACGGCATACAAAAAGGAAGTAAATGTGCTTCTTTCATCGTCAAAGGGGG
>NC_046663.1:129953717-129957482 GCF_010883055.1 Belonocnema kinseyi
ACCGAAAACCCCTTCATTGGCTACGCCACTGGAAGACATGCTCAAAATATAACTTTTAGGGTGAAAACTTTAGCCTGCTCTTTTAAGTGAAACTGGGCTGTAAGGAGGCGTGTTGTTGGAAACTATACTTACTCTGTCTGGCCAATGCAGAATGTGTTCTATACCGAGTCGTTTAGGATTTTAAGTTACTTGTAGATTTACACCAAACTCTTGGTTTCTGTTTCCCCGGTCTCGGCCTTCTTAGAACAACTGGTTCACACAGATTTTTAGCTCGCGGGGTGACCGACGGTAGCCACTTGTGCATGGAAAATATCAGCAGCGTAGCGGGGAAAAGGCGCCGTGCATGGATGGCTATTTGAATGAATTTAAATTGCTTGAAATGTGTCTCGAAGGATCCTGATTATTTTTATAATAGTCTCGAGTAGGGTCAAATTAGTCTTGAAGTCGAAAGAAGTCTAATGACGTCTCCATGAATTCGGGTCGTTACAAAAAAAATTAAAGGAAATGAACAGAATATGTCCTTAAAATTAGAAATCCTAAATCTAGCTCTCGCAATGGAGTTACTGTATTAGAACCGCTTCTGCTCTTTATTCTGTAATCTCTAAATTAATTTAAAATTTCATAAAATTGAAATGAATTAATGAATTAATGAAATTTCCCATAATTTATAATGTGAAAATTTATGGTTTATGTAAAAAAAATTATATTCAGTGTTCTCACATATCAAAATACATAGGAGTCTGCAGTTGGACGCAAATATTCTTTGTGGCTTGAGGAAGGTTTACCTGCATACAATTTTTTATTTTCCCTTCAGTTTTTCGATATATGTGCAAAATAAAAATTCTGAAAAAAGGATGTAAACAAAAAGGTTTCTTTAAGTACCATATTTCACTGAAAATTATTTAGAATGTGCGCACTGTTCATCCATTTCATGAAATCGTTCTTTTAGCCGGTCGTTGTACATGTGAACTTAAATTTCTTTTTAAACGGGACTTCACCAATCTTCAAAGATTGCAATTCGTCACAATAATTATCCCTTGATGAAACATCTTATAAAAAGTTTCACTTACAATTTAAAATTGTCAAGAACACCAAACATCCTTTATTTGCTTCACATTCTTGTTTTCATGGAGGGTAGGATAAAAAGAATCGTGCGTATTAGGGTGGCCCAAAAAATGATATTTTAGATATTTCAACGGGCATTTTGACCAAATCCTTGTCTCGTGCAAATAAACTTACCCATGTTCTTTTATTTGCAAAAAAAATGTTTTAGCTCCAGCCATTTTTATGTCTTATCGAGTTTAACATGTAAAATGATTCCAATTTTTACTTCTTCGATTTTGGTCAGGAAATTATAAGTTAATTTATTTTAACTCTTATATGCTTGATCACTTATCAGCGAGTATTGCATTTATCACATTTTCATATATCAGAAATGTTATGCAAAAGTTTCATGCATATCAAAAATCGCACAAAATGGCAATATTTTGAGGCACATTGTGAGCCTCGGATATTCTTATATAACTTGATATTTTAAAGAAAAATGTTTGAAACTATTGAGAACAGATTTCTAACAAAAATTAATAAATAAATAAAAAATAAATAAACGTTCAATTGAATTCAGAAAAGAGTAAGAAAAGCGTATGAAAAAGGACACATATAAGTTGAACACTAGCTAAAAAGGACTGCAGATGGACAGCTGCAGAAATAGTTGTCTCTCGGTTGGGCCTCTCATTTGGCACCGTATTTGTTGCGGCCCCAAGTTACGGTCGGTAAATGAGTTGAATGGCAGAGTACGAATAAGTTAATAAATCTATAGTTGCTCTCTGGGTCGAACCTGTACCTGGTGTTAGGACTTCTCCACTTTAAATCAGGAAACTTTGAAGTCTCGGAGCAACGGCTAAAAAAACTTTTTTTGCAAATGAAAAAACATGGGTAAATTTATTTGCCTAAGAGAACGATTTGGTCAACATGCCCGTTGAAATTTCTCAAATGTCATTTTTTGGGCCACCCTAGTTTGTATCAAGGACGTACGGCTATTTTGTCCTTCTCTGCGCCCTCGATACACAATGTGCTATTCTAAGCAAGTTAGCGAATCTGTAAATATCTATTTCTTATTTTTTATGTTCGTGATAATTTCAGAGAGAAGGCCTATATGCTTTAGTATCATTTTTCATCAACACCTTTAAATTAAAATTCTAATTTTATATTTCCAGAAGCGAAGAAAACAATACTGTGAAGTTTCTAACTAAAGGCGATAATAATTCAGTGGACGACAGAGGCCTATATGCACCAGGTCAACACTGGTTAAACCATAAAGATGTGGTTGGAAGAGCACGAGGTTTCCTACCATACGTAGGCATGGTCACAATATACATGAATGAGTATCCAAAATTCAAATATGCTATATTAGCATTCCTTGGTCTTTATGTATTAATTCATAGAGAGTAAAATGTTTGTATTGTTAGGTTTTTAAACAAATAAGTTGCTAAAATATTCTCGGAACCAATTTTACTGCAATAAAACAATATCTTTCACTCGTATGCAAATTTCCTTCATTTAAACAATCATCACCAAACATTCAATTTAACTCCATTATCCATATATTTTAAAGACATTAAGAGGATAATTTTCTGAGGCAAGTATAAAAAGTTTTATTTTTACTGCGCTGTCTATTTATTTTCCCACAAATTGAAAAAAGTGTGTAAGAAAAATAATAGAGTCCATAATGAATAATACTTTCACTTGTATACTAAGGTACCCAGGCATCGAATTTATCACGAATGGCAATGAATTTAAATCAGAGACGTGACAATTCTGACACGTCGGACAATTCATCACTTTTCGATTATGAGATTCAAGGTTAAAATGATTTCCGTTAATATCAAACATCTAATCAGTTATACATTTTGAAGATGTTTGCTTTCAAGCTGCAAAAAGTATCATGAAATTGTATACTGGGATATGGAATTAGTTCCCTCGGATTTACTAATTCTTAGAATTGATGGCCCCGCAGTTTCATATCGAGAGATGAGCCAGCGGGATCGAGAAAGGCTTGCTCAACCATGCGTAACGATAAGCAGCGTAGTGGCTAAAGAGGCAGTGCGCGGGTACTTAAGCGCTTATATTGCGTAATATTATGTATTCCAATTGTATATGGTTCACACAGCTCTGATTGTTTACATTTAGAGACCCTGTAACTAGCTACAAGGCCAATTGCAGAATATGTCCGTAACTGTAATTTATTCATATTATGGCTTTATTGTTGAATAACGGAAATTTATTCTATTAGAATAAAATGTTCAATTTTGATTTCGTGCGGATCAATTATTTGAGTTACGACCTATGTTTAAAAAAATTTATACCTAGTTACAATAATTAGACAGATTTTTAGAACTTGTTAATTTAATAAATTTATGAAATGATTTTGTTTTGATTTCGAAATTTAATTTCCAAATTGCGAAAGTGTAACAAAATATAACATTTTTGTGCATAATATAAAACCCAGCTGCCCAGCTTTCGATTTTTAATTTGAAAGAAAACTTGTTTTTATTTAAGGGCGTCATTCTCCGCTAACCCCATCCAGTGTTGTCTTGCAACTATTATTGGCTCGTGTTTTCAGGAAAGAGCGTCGTCTTATTCTATCGCTGTATTGCAGTATAGTACGAGGGTGAATAAAATATTAACCGGAATTCTTTTTTAATATTTATTTATTTATAAAACAATACAAAAATACTATTGATTATTTTTCTACATAGTCTCCTT
>NC_046663.1:129957582-129973230 GCF_010883055.1 Belonocnema kinseyi
TCCTAATACACTACATTACAAGAACCTACACCGTGAGAGTGCTTGCGATTGGCTAAGAAAAGTATTTGTAAAATTCCGGTTTATATTTGATCCACCCTCGTAGAACCCGAGAGAGATAACAATTTCTCCGTATATACTGCCACAAAGCGGGCTATCCCTGATAATCTTTTTGCGCGTTTCAATTTTTTTTTTCGACACTTCCAAATAGGTGCACGGTAGTCTCCATTCACTAGCACTCAATTCCACTTCCATTTGTACTTTTATTGAATTCTCGAAAACTGGTTTAACAGCTACACTGTTTACCAGATCTGTTTTAATGTAATTGAGACTCCGGATTCTATAACCCCGCATAAAATTTGCCTGACCGCTTTAGGCTGCTCGAGTTGGCCTCTGATGCTTGAAAATCAGTTTTCGAAAATTCAACTCTTTAACATATCACTTTGTAGGAAATTTCATGGCGCATCTTTTTTCTCTGAGGAAAAAAAGTTGTATCTTTTACCGATTCAGTAAAAATAAAAAAAAACTTAATTTTTCAGAGAAGCAAATTTACTAAATATTTTCACGTCAAATCGCTCCGATAGACAAAGTTCTTTATATTTTAAGATGAAAATTTGAGAACTTATCCTTCAAACTGGTGGTAAGATAATGTGCAATTGCAAATTGATTGGCCTTGTTAAATAAAAAGGTTAACAATTGTTGGGCTAGAAGTATCAAAATAATGTTAGACGATTTTCAAACACTTCGTTTATAGAGGTTTATCGAGTCTATTTATTTGTTTAGACTATTAAATAAAAATTTTAATAACAAAACACAAGTAACTTTTTTTATTAGGGTAAAATCGTTAAGTGTTTACATCTTACATTACATATACTTATTTACCGGGTGATTATAAACATTCAGAAACATATATCTTACTTGATAAATTTTTAAACAAAATGATAATTTTTTAAATACAAAAATTAATTTTCAACTAAATAGTTTCTATTTCTAGCAATCGCTTATTTTTTCCTCAAAAGATTCTTTACAACTTCAATTTTCTCGTTTCTTTAGAACTAAACTTGTTAGTAATTATACCACTAATAAGTTAAACATTGTTTAGCACGTATTCAGTAATTGTTCTAAAAACAACATAGTTTCCTACAATTTGATATGCTAAAAAGTTGAATTTTTCAAAATTGATTTTCAAGCCGTCAGGGCAATGCGAGCCAGCGGCGGATCCACAGATATCCTACAGTGGGGACTCTACGACACTGCTCGTTTTCGGGGTTGTAGGGGAAGCGAACAGGAAGTAGCAGGTAACCCTATCTCTTGCGTTAAGCCACGTTCGGCGCAGTAGGCGTAGCCGGCCGCGTATGCGTGTGCGTGAGATAAGACAAGGAGTGAGGGCAAGCGAACGAAGGACGAAGGAGAAATCGGGAAACGAGAAGTGTAGTAGATTTACTGTATTTTTTTTTATTAAAGCACGCGACATGGTCCATCCACTAAAACGGAGTTTCCTGGCTCCTTTCAGGATCGAACAGGAACTTAATTAAACCAAAGAGAGTTGTATGATAATAATGCTCAATTATTTCCTCCGTTTTATACTAAAACATGAAAACAAAGCCACGCTGCTAATTCGAAAGAGAAGGAAAAACCGCTGACTCCCATTTCCACGTTGCTAATTAATTTAGCAGAGTGGCTTAGGTAAACTGCAAATCTTACTCATACAAGTGATGCAGGGATTTTCGTAATAAAGCCAATACAGTAGGACCTGTCGCATCGAAATCCTCGGAGAGATGTAGTCCCCACTCGTAAACTTCTCCACTGACCGTGATAGGTACGCGCACGCAAGTAAAAACGCAGCAGACTCCACGCGACGGAAGTCAGTGCTGTATGCGTGAAAATTGACCGGCTTATAACGGCCGCTGAAATGTTTGGACCTTGTACATTTTAAGATACGTCAGCTAGCTAGATTTGTTTCTGCGACCTGCTTGATCGAAAGTGGAGACCGGTCCCGATCCGACGAGTCCTACTGTACAACAAAACGTGTGCATTTAGTGATAAATGAACAAATGTACATAAATATTATGGTGGCCCAAAAAATCATATTTAAGAAATATCAACTGGCGTTGATGCCAAATCGTTTTCTCGTGGATGCAAAGTGGTGCATATTTTTTTATTTTTAAATAAAATGATTTTTCGAACTTTGTAAAGTGTTTTGAAGTTTTCTCTTGATATACGAATTAAAATAGAAAATTTTAAATAGAACCTTCAGTGAGCTCTGAGCTTTAACCCAGGCGACAGTTTTAGTGTTATTAATCTGCCATTTAACTCAGTCACTTATCCGGTTGAAGAGTGACGCCCCTTGTGCACGAGCGCATCCCTTTGTGCACAGGTGCTTATACCTGATACCTTTTTTCTTCTGGGTACACGATTGTCACAAAATTAGGTTCGTCAGTAACTAATTTGGAAATAAGAAAACTTGTACTTAATTTTTACAAATATTTGAATATTCAAATGACAATCTAGATTTTAAATTATTTTAATTCTTAAAAATGATATTGAAAATAAGTTTTTAACCTTTTGTTTTTATATGATCAATATTTAATTATTAAATTTAATTAATAATGATGATAATATCAAAAAATTATATTAATATTAATATTAAATAAAAAATATTAAATAAAATTTTTTTAAATTTAATAATAATATAAATATTAAGATTAAATTATTATTATTTTAATTATTTATCCATTCATTGTAATTCAGTTAATTTCCAAGAATTTGTAGAAATAAAATATTGGGCAACTTAATAAAAAATGTATGATGATCAACTTTTGAAAAACTAAAACTCTTGCTGAATTATTATATTTTCGAAATTTGACTATTTTTTTATCTTCTTTGTTTTTTTAGTTTCACATTTTGAGTTTTAATATGAGAACTGTTAATCTCGCGTATTTTTGTTTTAATTAATAAACACTCCTTTTTCAAACACAACACATCACATCATTTTTTTCGAAATATGACTATTTTTTCACCTTTTATGTTTTTTAATCTTCGCATTTTTATTTTTAACGTGAGAATTGTTATTCTTAAATCATTATTAAAAAATGGACAATAACTGCATTTATCGAGCAAAACTCAACACAAGTTTTATTTTTTCGAAATTTGACTATTTTTTGAGTTTTTCATTTTGAGTTTTAATATGAGAATTGTTCATTTCATATAATTTTGTTAAAGGGAACAAAGACTTCATTTGTCTAGCAAAAATAAGCACAAGTTTTAGTTTTTCGAAATTTGATTATTTTTGGATCTTGTATGTTTTTTGAGTGTTACATTTCGTGTTTTAATATGAGAACTACTTGTTCTTACGTAATTTTGCCCATCGAATAAAGACTGAATTTGTTGAGCATTTTTATTTCCTACAGAAATTTTGTAAGCCGCCTAGCGCAACCTTTCTTTTTGCTCTATTAAGAAATTTCGGATCTAGCAAAGAAAACGTTTTTCAAAAGTTGGGCCCGTAATTTTTAATTTTTCAAAAAACCGCTTACGGCCTAAATGAGCAGAATTGTAGCAAAATTTAGCACAACTTTCATTTTTTCGAAAAAATGAGTTTGCGGGTCTAATTTCCGCGATATTCTATTTGGTTGAAAATGTAACTATTTTGTTGAAAATTCATCTTTTTTGGCAGAAATCTAATCTTTTTGGTTGGAAATTCATATTTTTGCTTAAGGATTCAATTATTTTTATTGGCATTAAAATCTTTTCGGATTACAATATCAGCTATTCTACTTTGTATTAATAATTTAGATTTTTTGGTTGAAAATTCAATTACTTGATTAAAAGTTAAACTGATTTTCTAAAAAGACGTTTCGTTTGGTAACAAAATTTTTTATTTATTTTTTATTTAAAAATTGCACTTTGCAACATTATTTTGTCCTTCAAATAAGCCCAGACCAAACATCCCAAAAGAATCATCTAAAATTGTTTAAAGGACAGAAAAAATATCAGGCAGAGATTATTTGCAAAACATAATCTTAATCTTAAATGAAAAACTATCTGAATAAAAGTTTCTTTAGTAAGAAATGTATTTTTTGAAATATTTCCCATATTTAAAACTATAGAACATAAAAGGAAAGTTTTATTATGAGTCGGCTTCAATGCACGCTTAGCTGCAGCAGTGGTCGGCTAACTTTTTGATCAGTTTTCAGGTCTGGTCAGGTTCGTCCCGACTTAATTTTCCTAATAATTTTCGATCTATTCATGGACGTCGGTTTGAGTAAGCTTACTTCAACAAAGGTATTTTATACACATGCACGTGAAAGTAAGAAAATTTAAAAAAAAATCATTTTTTCAACTATCGATTTGATAATAGCATAATCAGCATGTACGAATATTCCCGATTCCAATGATATATTACTTGCCTAGAAAACTTGAAAATTTGAAGGACTTTAATATCAAGAAACTTTAGTTTAACATTCAATTTATTACTGAATACTTCTCAAATTTTAAATCTTTATAGCCAAATTACATGTCTTTCTAATCAGAAAAATGCGTAGATTCTAAATATATTACTTTTAAATCACTGATTGCAAAATTAGGAATTTTTTATTCTGAAATTTTTATCCTATTTTCCAACAAAGGGCCCCTGAGAAAAGGGATGGAGTGGCCAAGCTCGCAGGTAATGCCATGAAGGTAAGTCGTAGGGCAGCCAGGGCAACAGATGTGGGCCTGTATCTCTATAGCAGGAGGCTTTATGGCCGAGCCTGCATCTGCAAGTCCTAAGCCTCTAACAATAAACCAATTTGAGTTCTTAGTAACCATAAATTCTTCAGGCTCGCAAAAAAGCTGCTGTTTAACTGAAATTTGTAACTTTTATTCATTTTTTTAATTGCTTCAAAGTTATAAATTAAGAAATAATTAACTTTTTTCATAAATCTGTTCACAATATACTCTAAACTATTTGTTGAAAATTTCAATTTAAACAATCATATCTAAGGCTCGCTACGAGTCTACAAATATTGCAATTTTATGCAACTTTGGATCTGCCTCCAATTTTTTTATAACTTTGTTGATGTATTAAAATTAGATAAAATGCATGTTTACTGAGAAGAGAACAAGTTCACAAAATGTTAAATAAATTGACTTATAATTTCCTTAATAAAATCGAAGAAGTAAAAAAAGTATACTTTTTACGTGTTAAACTCCATAAGACATAAAATTCGAAAGACAAAGTACTAAAAATTATTTTATTAAAAAATAAAAAAATATGCACTAATTTATTTCCACGAGCCATCGACGAGGGCATCGACGCCCGTTGAAATTTCTCAAATATGACTTTTTGGGCCACCCTATTAAATATATTTTTTAAAAAACGTAAATCTAAAAAAATACAAATTTCCCCTGACACATACATTAAAATATATGTTTTAAAATCACTGATATGCTAGTATACTATAAAAAGAAACCATTTTTCGAATTTAGATTGGAAAAAGAAAAATTCGTACAAATTTCAAATTCCTATTTTTGTCGCTCCCATTTTGCCATTTTTATGTGACGTAGCACGCCTTTAAAAGCTTATAAATAAGCCAGGTGAATCACGTTCTTTTATAAAAACGGAAAAAAACAGCGTCACCATTGGTATTTTGTGCCTATATGTAAAAACAGCTCTGTTAAAATCCAGGAAAATTATTTATATTTATACACAAAAGTGAGGAGCGAAAAAACTCGTGCAAAATTATTTGGCGTAGCATGTGACCTGCAGGATCCTTAACTTCAACAGTATATTGTTGCGAAGATCATTTCAACGATAAGCAAAACATTTTATTTTGAACAGAAACATACAATATGTTTTGCCCGAGCCCTTTTGAGAGCACGCCACTGCATGTACGGAATCAGTCGTAATGTGGCCGCTTCCAGGCCAACGACGTGCGCACAAGCGTACTCCGCCACCGGGCTGGCATGAAATTTTGCGCTCGCTACATGAAACTCTGCTCTCACTACTCATTAACTTGACCACTCATGTGAGAATACAGAGGAAATTATATTGATCTTTTAACAAATGCCATCGCCGGCCCCACAGTCTCCTGTCTGCTAAGCACGCTATTTCTTCCTTTCTATTATAATTTAAAATTGTCAAGAACATCAAACATCCTTTATATGCTTCACATGCTTGTTTTCAAAGAGGGTATGATCAAAATTATCGTGTGTATCAACGGCGTACGGCTATTTTGCGCATGTGACTGCCGCCCTCGCTTTGCTTGGGTGGCAACTTCACACTCGTCAAAATAGCCTTCTTTACGCCCTGGTTATACAATGTGCTATTTCTAAAAGTAATAATAAATCTTATAATTATTCTTTTAATTATTAGAAAACAGGTTTTCTCTGAATTTGTTGACCTAGAAAAAACTGTTGACAATGTAGTTAGAAGTAAAATTTGGGAAGTGCTGTAAGAGTACGGAATCAATGAATGACTCCTGCAAAAAATTAAAAAAAATATGTACGCGTAAATGAGAAACTGAGTGACTTGTTTCGATATTATGAAAGGTGTTATACAAGGATGCATTATGTCCTAATGGGTATTCATTATATTATTAGGCAAGTGTTTAAGAATGATCCTCTTTGACAAAAAATGGTGTAGATCTCGAAACAGTAAGGGTGCGTGGGCTAGCATTTGCAGATGATTAGGCTTTCATGGAAGAATCAATCGAAGGCTTGCAAAGAATGCTCAGTGGGCACAAACTTTGGCGACGTCTTTACATCGTTACGACAACTTTACGGCATCGTAAAGACGTATGATCTGACGTTGTCTTTACGCTATCGAAAAGACTTCGTAACGACATGGACATAGCATTTCGTAAAGTTGTCGTAAAGACCTCGTCAATTATTGTGCCCACTGGCCGTTGAACAAACTGCATACAAGCATGAAGAGTATGGACCAAAGCATTAACGTGAATAGAAGAAAAATGATGGTGATCGAGGGAAGAAGTGAGAAAACAATATGCAACATTGTCTTAAATTATGAGAGAATAGAAAAAGTTGATAAGTAAGTATATCTTGGTAGCCACTTCAATACAGACGGAAGGATAGATGGGGAGTTAGAAAGGCGCATAAACGAGGGTAAGACATGAGATTCCAACGCTTAGTGTGCGGGCAAACTGATGGACAAAGTGAGTAACGAGATAATCGTTAAAGAATATGTTGCAGAAAAAAACACTAGTTGGCACATGGGAAAGAAATTGGTTAAGATGGTTCGGGCATATTGAGAGAACGCCAGATGAACGGCTAACGAAACAAGTGTATCAAGGTAAAGTGAATGGCAGCGTGCCCAGAGGCATACCTCGGAAAGAATGGTTATAATGTGTGAATGAGGCCCTTGCTAGAAGAGACATAAGAAGCATCAGAAACACGAGAGCTTGCATGAAAAAATGCATGGACGAAAAGGAAGCTGGAAAAGTATGCCAAGACAGAAAAGAATGGCGACAAATAGCACAGGCCTACATAAAAAGTTGTCTGCACGAGACAAGTGACTCGGCTACATGTATGTATTTTAAAATGCTGATTCGGAATCTGGCCTGAGAGTTTCTCGTACACGTTTCAGTTTTCACCTAGATGCAGAAAATAGGGGGGAAATCTAGGGATATTCTAGACTAATAAAATAAATCGCGTCTTGGGACTATATTTGCTGGACAGTTGAAGCTGGCCATGGTTAACTGGCCCTTAGGTTAACTAGTTAAGCCTTTATAGCGAGTGCAATAAACCACGTCAATTCGAATTTTTTTGGTGAATCGAAATAACAATGAACCCTAACGGTAGTGGCAGAACGATAAGACCTCAACTGTCAAGTAATAAATGTTTAGAATGTAGGTGGCTAGGTAGAAAAGCGTAATAACAAGAGGAACGAAGAACAGATTTTTAGAGGCCAGGCAGGTGAATCTTTAGAGTGGATTTTGTTTTAGCACTTTAACATTACTTTGTCAAACATTTGAAAAACATTTCAGTAAGCTTTAAACTGTCGCTATTTTTGGACATGTCTAAGACATAGTACTTAGGGACCATTCATTATTTACGTAACGGTCCCAAAGGGGTGAGGGGGGTTTAGAAAATATTTACAAAAGGGCACTTTAAAAAACTATGAAAAGATTATCTTTTCAGACGTTTCGCTATGAGATATATTTGTTTCATTTTTAGTATACAATTTTATTTATATATTCTTATTTAAAATTTTTTATTTTATATGAGGTTTTCAAAATCTTAAATGTGTGAAATCTTACGTAAGAAGAAAATGCACAGTCCAAGAAATAGTATGCGTCTTTACATGGGTGTAAAGGGGGTCAAAAATGGCTAAAATCATCCTCACGTAAGTAATGAATGGCCCCTTAAGGGGTTGCATGGGTTTTCAAAGTTCAAAAAATTGCTTTTTTGGTGCCTTTTTTTATATGGTAGTACAACATGTCAAGAATATTCTCCTAAACTTTTAGTCAGTCGGAATAAAACTCTAGGAGATGAGCCATTAGAAATTCGGGTCAGCAGGCGCGGCTGACGCGGAGCGTCGCAAGTGAATCGAGGCACCTGCTTACCTATTGTTTTTCTGTATTTCTCACTCGATTCTCTTGCTTTGTAAAGGTTAATCTGTCTAAAAGTTTTAGCCTTTAAAAACCATATAACCTCCTAAAACTACTCAGCGCAGGAAACGAGGAAAACTGAATGCGTGTGACCTGCATGAGTACGGCACTCAATGTTAATTGTGCGAGTAACTCTCAGTGAACCCAGACAGTAATCCCAGATGTTCATTCTAATCTATCGCAGGTCTTGTCCGTGTTAAATATAGTAGGAGACGATGCACATGACTGGATTGCACGCGAAACCCATTTCTCAGTGTCTCCAGAACGTGGGATTTTTCGGCCCCCACCACTCTCCCATCTGGGAGTGACACATTCAAACGTAGTGTGTCGGTGAGTCGGCTCTGTTAAATGCTGCGAAGCCCAGCCTCGTGTAAAGCCTAAAATGCACGAGCAGGAATCCGAGCTCTCCCGACCTCACGAATGACGATCTAGCTGCTCTTCGACATTGCGAAGAGGCAAATGTAATTGACTTTATGTAAAAGATATAGGAGACAAGCCTTCTGTGTCTAAAATGTTTCAAATTTAGTGCTGCATGCCTTAGTCATATTTTTAGAAATCAATGGATTTTTAACAAATAAACAACAAATTTTCGACAAAATAGTTAAATTTTCAAGCCAAGAAATTACTTTAAAAAATAAATTTTTTAACTTAAACATTGTAGTTTATACTGAAGTTTGCAGTTGAAAAAATTAATTTTTAAACCCAAATAAATGCGATTTTATCAACAAAAGAAATTAATTTTTATCTAAAAGAAATTAATTTTTAAAGAAGAATAATTCGCCAACAAAGAAGATAAATTTATAACTGAAAAGAAAATTCTTCAAGAAAAAAAACTTTCGACAAAATTGTTCAATTTTCATCTATAGAAACGAATTTTAAACTAAAAAAATAAGTATTCGATCAAAAATGGACTAATCAAATTTTCAGACAAAAAATGGAATTTTCAACAAAAGAAATTAATTTTCAACTAAAATTATAATGTTTCAACGGAAAGTTGAATAGATAAATTTTCAATTGATAAATAATTATCAACCCCAAAAAATCAAAGTTTCAACAAAATATTTAAATTCCCAAGAAAAAATTAAATTTGCAAACAAATATTTTAATTTTCAAACCAATAACTTTCTACCGAAAACAGAATTTCAAAATTTTCAAAATCAATTTTAAAACAGCAACAATTTTTGTTAACAAAACACATAAATTTTCAACGAAAATCGGATAAATTATCAGTTTAAAAAATCAATTTACAACCAACAATTTTTCACAAAATAGTTTAATTTCCAAAAAATAGATGAACTTTTAACCATGTCATACCAAAAAAAAAGAAGTCTCAACAAAAAATGCATTTCCATCCA
Source organism: Belonocnema kinseyi (assembly GCF_010883055.1). Classification (NCBI taxonomy): domain Eukaryota; kingdom Metazoa; phylum Arthropoda; class Insecta; order Hymenoptera; family Cynipidae; genus Belonocnema; species Belonocnema kinseyi. The sequence continues at coordinate 129,967,541 of NC_046663.1, forward strand.
AAGACATGAATTCTTGATTAAAATGGATGAATTTTTAAACAAGAAAAATAATTTTCTACCAAAAAAGAAGAATTTTTGACTGAAAAAGGTCAATTTCCTACAAAAAAAATTCAACAAAAATGGTACAATTAAATTTTTAGTATAAAAAATGTTTTCTCAACAAAAAAAGAATCGAATTTTCAACACAAAAGTTAAATTATCAACCAAAATAGTTATTTTAAACACTTTTAATTTTAAAATAGTTTCATTTTCGATGGAAGAAATGAATTTTCAACTGGAAATTGTTTTTTAAAAAATACACAATCGAATTTACAATAGATAGTCATTTTATAAACATACAGTAAGATTACATACAATAAGATTAAAAAGTTTTAAAAAACGTTAATAATCCAGTAATTCAAGAAATATTTAGAAGAATGGAAGAGGTTCAAATCTAATCTTAAACTTAAATTTTTTAGAAATGAAGATTTTCACAAATTCGAGTAAATTTTTTCACATCTTGAATGCTTTTTTTAAATTTTCAGAAAAATGTAGTAAGTTAAAATTTTTTTTTAAATTTAATTTGTTTTAAACGTACTAGGAATATTTAAAAACTTGAAAAAATGTATCAAAATTTATCAATTATTCGTTGATATCTTCCAAACTTCTAAATATCCTAATCATCTTTTAAAAAGACTCGAATTTTTCTAATATTTTTTTGAGGATTTTAAGAGAACAAGCCAAAAAGTTGTTGACTTGACCTCATTCAAAAGACAAAATTGACAATTTGACAAAAATGTTGTAAAATTTTCCTTTGAATGTCGTGTGGATAGGAATTTTATTAAAAAATGTGTGGGATTTTCTGAACAGAAAACTGCATGAATTTCGGAACTTTCTTATTTTTATTTTTTTAAGTGTATTTTAATCTGCTTTACATTTAGTGAAAAATCGTATGCTGAAAAACGATAAGAGACATATCTATTTTTTCAATTTCAACCATAATTTGAAAGGCGATTCTGCATAGTATTTTACTAACTAATGGAGATATTTTTATAATTTTATTCCTGAAATCTATTTCCTAAGGTCAAACGTGGTACACAAATATCGTAAAATTTAAAAAACATCAACTATTTATAGGAATTTAAAAAAAAAATCATTGTGTATCATATTCAAATAAATTTTGGCAATATTTATAAAAGTATTATTATTCCTAATTAAAAAAAAATGTATAGAGAGTGCAGTTTTTATTTGAAATTTCACTACGGTTTTTTGTACCATGTTTGATCCTCGGCCAGAATCAAGGAAAAATAATCTAAAAATATGTTCATTAGTTATTAAAATGCTACAAAGACTTACCTTAACCATTTTTTTTCTCTTTTTATAATCATGAGATATTTCTCCATAAAATAAATTTTGTTGCATTTATTTTACAATTATTTACAATCAATTTCCAATTACAATTATTTTACAATTAAAATAAAATTGTAAAAGCTAAATTTTGTAATTTTGAGATAAGTATTTTAAGGCATTAAGGATTTTGTAAAGATTTTATATACAATAAAGTAAGTATTATCAGTTTATAAATTTATATGTAAATAATTATTATAAGATTCGTAAGAAAATTAAAAAAAAGATTTTCGAATATATCAGATGTGTCAGAAAAGATTCTAGATTTTTAAGACATTTTATTTTTATTTTATAGGATTTTAAAAAATATTATGAAAATTTCTTATCTATTTAAAACGTTTTGAATTCTTCAAGATATTGGTAACTCTCTCGAATTTTTATCAAAAATTAAAAAAATCATTCAAAATGTAGAAAAAAATTTCCTTATAATCTTCTAAATTTTCCCAAGCATTTTATAAACCATGTTTACTTTCCTGAAACCTTTCGAGATTCTTTAACAGTTCCTTAAGCTTATCTTGAGTTTCTAAAACACTTCTAAAGTTTACATTTTTTTTAATCTTATCAAGTCTACTAGATGCTTCCTGAATTCACTTGATTATTTACTTTTTTAAAACTTTTTAATCTTATCAAATTGAAGCATTTTGCTTTAAAATCTTGTACACTTTTCTTTTAAATTTTCGGAAATCGTTCGATGCGTTTAAAAATCTGCTTGAATTTTGTTCAAAGTACATTTTTTAAAATAAAAAATTCTTAAAAAATTTCACACGATTAGTAGAAAAATAATTCTGTTTTTCTAATCTTGTCAGACCTTTCAATCTCTAATCTTTAAAAATTATTCAAATTTTTCCTGGTTTTTTTTATTCTGCAAAATTAAAAAAAAATGCCTCCAAAGTTTTTCAGATGCTTTGAGAATATTTGAAATCTTTTGCAATATTTTGAAATGTTTAAACATAATCTTTTTAAATTAATTGTTGGAAATAAAAAATTATGTTAATTATTCCTTTAAAAATATTTGGGAGTTTTCATTATTTTCGAAACGTTTCAAAATTTTTGAATATCTCTAAAACTTACTCAAATTTGAAAGAATTATGTTCCTTAATTTTTCTAAAGTTAAGTAATATGGAAAAATTATAACATTTTGATTTAAAATATTTTACGTACTTTTTAGACATTTTAGGAAATAATAAAAAATGGTTTTTAATCTTTTTTCAATTTTCTGTTAGAATTCACTCCAAAAAAATTATTCGTTTATCGACTTTTATTATTATTTTTTCATTTTACATACGTATCTTTTATATCTTATCAAAATTTAATATAAAAGTCTGAAATGTTAAGTGTATTTAAATACTACAATTTTTAATGTTTCCATATTTTTAGAAATAATTCAACAAATTTTATGTATAATTAAAATAAACTTTTTTTAAATCTCATTGTACTTATTCCAAGTTATCTTTTTTGAATTTTCAAAATTTATGTAATTACTCATTCTGATTTGAAATAATTGAACCTCTTGCGATTAAAATCGGGGATTCTGCTCAAGAAGAAATGTGCTGCAAGTAATTTAAAAAAAATCATTCGAATTTTAATTTTAAAGACTTATAATTGTACACAATTTCCAGGCGCATCTTTCTTATTCTTCTAAAGAAATTTTTAGGGTTTTCAGTTTTTTAAATCAGTTTATCCTACGTTTCTAAAACTCCTCTGCAGTTTAAATTCTTTTTTAATCCCATCAATTCTACTCAATATTTATTGAATATATTCGATTATTTGCACTTTTAGAAAATTTGTAATGTTATCGAATTAAAAAATGTTGATTTTAAAACCTTTTACACTCTTTTTCGAAATTTTAGGAAATTGTCTGATGTGTTTAAAAATCTTCTTTAATTTTCTTTTAAAGCACATTTTACAAAATAAAAATTATTAAAAATTTTCACACGTTACTTAAGAAAATAATAATTTTTTTTCTAATCTTGTCTGGACTCCTAATCTTTCAAAATTATTCAAATTTTTCCTGATTTTTTTATTTTGCAAAATGAAAAAAACATTGCCTTTAAAATTTTTCAGATACTTTGACAATTTTCGACGTATTTTTGAATGTTTTGAAATGCTTTAAAATAATCTCCTAAAATTAATTTTTCGAAATAAAATTTTATTTTAAGTATTTCTAGGAACCTAAAATAATTTTTTTCATTTTCGTGAAAACTTACAAAATTCTTGAAAAATCTTTACAAGTTTTAATTTTATTTGAATCCTTTCAAAATTTCTGAATATCTCTTAAACTTTCTCAAATTTGAAAGTAGATTTTTAAAGCAACATTTAATTTAAAAAATTGTGTAACAAAATTGCACAAGAAGGCCTAATAAGAATTATGTTCCTTAATTCAAGACGTGAAAATATTGACTCATAATCTTTTAAATTTTTCACAAGGAATTTTAAGAAAAATAATTTTATCTCCTTGAAATCTTTCTGAATTCTCTTAAAGCTTCTAAAGTTTATATTTTCGAAATATTTGAAAATCTACATTTCTAAAAAATTTAAATCTAAAATTAGATTTGAATCTCTTCCATTCTTCTAAATATTTCTTGAATTTACTGGCTTATTTACGTTTTTTAAAACTTTTTAGTCTTATCAAATTGAAACATTTTGCTTTAAAATCTTCCACACTCTTTTAAATTTTAGGAAATATATTATCGATTGTATGTTCTGTTTTAATACAATTTTCAGTTGAAAATTCATTTCTTCCATCTAAAATGAAACAATTTTAAAATTACAAATTTTTAAAATAACTATTTTGGTTGATAATTCAACAGTTTTGTTGAAAATTCGATTCTTTTTTCGTTGAGAAAACATTTTCTTATATTAAAAATTTAATTGTATCATTTTTGGTTAAACTTTTTTTGTAGGAAATTGACTTTTCTCAGTCAAAAAATCTTCTTTTTTGGTAGAAAATTATTTTTCTTGTTTAAAAATTCATCTATTTTAATCAAGAATTCATTTCTTAACATGAAAATGCATTTTTTGTTGAAACTTCTTTTATCTTGGTATAAAAGGCTTAAAAGTTCATCTATTTTTTGGAAATTGAACTATTTTGCTGAAAAATTGTTGGTTGTAAATTGATTTTTTAAACTGATAATTTAACCGTTTTTCGTTGAAAATTTATCTATTTTGTTAACAAAAATTGTTCGGTTTTAAAATTGATTTTGAAAATTTTGAAATTCTGTTTTCGGTAGAACGTTATTGGTTTGAAATTTTAAATATTTGTTTGCAAATTTAATTTTTTCTTTGGAATTTAAATATTTTGTTGAAACTTTGATTTTTTGGGGTTGATAATTATTTTTCAACTGAAAATTTATCTATTCAATTTTTCGTTGAAACATTATAATTTTAGTTGAAAATGAATTTCTTTTATTGAAAATTCCATTTTTTGTCTGAAAATTTGATTAGTCCATTTTTTATTGAATACTTATTTTTTTAGTTTAAAATTCGTTTCTATAGATGAAAATTGAACAATTTTGTTGACCATTTTTTTTTCTTGAAAAATTTTCTTTTTAGTTATAAATTTATCTTCTTTGTTGGCGAATTATTCTTCTTTAAAAATTAATTTGTTTTAGATTAAAATTAATTTCTTTTGTTGATAAAATCGCATTTATTTGGGTTTAAAAATTAATTTTTTCAACTGCAAACTTCAGTATAAACTACAATGTTTAAGTTAAAAAATTTATTTTTTAAAGTAACTTCTTAGGTTGTAAATTTAACTATTTTGTCGAATTTTTTTTTTTATTTGTTAAAAATCTATTGATTACTAAAAATATGACTAGGGCATGCAGCACTAAATTTGAAACATTTTAGACCCAGAAGTCTTGTCTCCTATATCTAATTACATAAAGTCAATTATATTTGCCTCTTCGCAATAAGCCTAATGGTTCTAAGGTAACTCGGGATTTCAAAACCTGAATAAATTCGAGGAGCAGCTAGATCGTCATTCGTGAGGTCGGGAGAACTCGGATTCCTGCTCGTGCATTTTAGGCTTTACACGAGGCTGGGCTTCGCAGCATTTAACAGAGCCGACTCACCGACATACTACGTTTGAATATGTCACTCCCAGATGGGAGAGTGGTGGGGGCCGAAAAATCCCACGTTCTAGAGACACTGCCATTTCTCCTCTTCTGAATTTGAAAACTCGAAGGTGCACAATTGCCGGTCGGAACACTTCAACGGTTCTATTTATATCTCTATCTGTTAACTGCTTTGAAATAAAATCTAGAGATTGGGATTTTAATAATTCCAGATTTCGATGCTGGCGA
>NC_046663.1:129973330-129974973 GCF_010883055.1 Belonocnema kinseyi
ACGGACAGATTTATAATACAAATATTTACCTTTTCGTTTTTAGTTTAATTAATATCACACACTAAAGAAAAACTTGGACAATTTTTCGATAATTCACGTTATCATTTTATCAGTTATTAAAATTCAAATATTCACAACATTTTCAAAATCACGTATGGATAAAAACTCAATTATTTGGTTGAAAACTTAATTATTTTGTTGAAAATGTAACTATTTTGTAAAAAAAGTCCTCTTTTCTATCAAAAGTTCAACTTGTTTGTTAATTTGTTTTTTATTTAATGACTACTCTGATGAAAATATGTTTTATGTGTTGTAAAAATACATGTTTTAAGCTGACAATTAATCCACGCCATTTTTGGTTTAAAAAAATCATGTATTTTGTTAGAAATTCGTCTTTCTTTGTAGAAATTAAATTTTTTCATGGAAAATTTATACTTTTTGGTTACAAATTAAAATTTTTGGTAGAAATGTTAACTGTAAATATTTTTTGGCTGCAAAGTCGTTTTGTTGCAAATGCAACTATATTGTTAAAAATTAAAATCATCATTTTTGGGTGGAAAATTCGATTATTCACTTGAAGTTGAACTACTTAGTAACAAAATTAATTTTTTCTTATTAAGGATTCATAATTATAGTTGAAAATTTAACTATTTGCCTTCAAATTAACTTTTTTGTTATAAATTTTACTGCATTGTAAAAAATACATATTTTGGGCGTTAAAAGTGAACAATTTGATAGAAAGTTAAACTATTTGTTCGAAAACTAAAATTTTGGTTGAAAAATCATATTTTTGGGTTAAAAATTCAGCTTTTTTGTAGATAATACTCTTTTTGACTTTGAAATTAAATAATTTCGTTAAAAGTTCATGTATTTTGTTGGAAAATGAACTTGTTTGGTAGAAATTTAATGTTTTTGGTTGAAAATGTATCATTTTTGGTCAAAAATGCAATTGTTTGGTTGAAATATCAACTGTACATCTTTTTGGGTTTAAAAGTCGATTATTTCACTAAGAGTTGGGCTACTTTGCAAAAAAAATACGTTTTTCTTTAACAACGTTTTATAATTATGGTTGAAAATTTAACTATTTGGTTGAAAGTTTAACTCTTCGATTGAAGACTCATTTTTTTCGTTTAAAAAATTTAACTTTTTGTAGATAATTCGTCTTTTTGACTTCAAAATTAAATAATTCGTTGAAAATTCATGTATTTTGTTTTAAATTTGTATTTTTTTGTAGATCATTAATTTTCTTGGTCAAAAATTCATCTTATTGATTTACAGTTTATCAACTTTGTTGAAAATTCATTTTTTCTGGTAAAAATTATTTTTCTTTATCTGAAAATATAACTATTCTAGGATTGATTAAAAATTAATCGCTTTTATATGGAAATTGAACTATTCCATTTTTGGTTGAAACTTTATCCTGTACATTGTATTAGTTAAAACACCAATTATTTGATAGAAAATTAATTTATTTTGTTAAAAAGTAAACTTTTGGATAGAAAATTGATATATTTTGTTAATTATGTATGTATGTATGTATGTATGTATGTATGTATTTAATCTCTCCCTTTTACGGGTTTCAGGGCCTCCGCTCCCTGTACATATATTTACAATTCCATCCTTAGTCTAACTTAACTACTACT
>NC_046663.1:129975073-129977324 GCF_010883055.1 Belonocnema kinseyi
TTTCCTCTACACCCCTCTCTTTCATTGCCTGCCATAGTACTTTTCTATTCACTGAGTCAAACGCTGCTTTGAAATCTACGAACAAAGCAACTAGTCTCCCTTTCTTTCTCCCCAAATTTCTGTTAACTAAATAGTTAAGTACGTAGATGTTGTGTATAGTTCCCATTCCTTTTCTAAATCCCGTCTGATTATGTGGGATACTTTCTTTTTGTTCTACCTGACTCTCCAACTTATTTTTTAAGATTTCTGCATATATTTTATAGCCGACTGACATGACAGTGATCCCTCTGTATTCCTCTACCTTCTTTCCTTCCCCTTTCTTGACAAGCGGTATCACCAGTCCCGTCGTCAACTCTTCCGGCCAACCTTCCCCTTTCCATACCTTGTTGCAGATCTTCCACATCCCATTCCTAATCCCTTCTCCTCCAAACTTCATCGCTTCGTTCTCCATCCCATCTTCTCCCGTCGTCTTGTTTCTTTTTAACCTATTTATTGCCTCATCCACTTCTTCTCTTGTTATCTCGTTCCCTTCCTCCATTTCTCCTTGGACTATCCTACACTTTTCACCCTTTGATCTTATTTTGCTCTCACCCTAATACACCCTTAAAATAATCCGTCCATTCCTCCATTTCTATTTCTTCGATAACGCCCTTCCTTTCCCCTCTATCCCTATTTATCACATTCCACACCCTACCTTCTTTGATCGCTTTTTCTACCTCTGCTTTATATTCTTCCTTTCCCCTCTGTCTTTTTATTTCCAGCATCTTCTCATGTTCTTTTTTCCTCCTGTTATACTCCTCCTTTTCCATTTCCCCTCTTATCCATTTGCTCTCATACTCTTTTATTCTCTCTACTCTCTCAGCATTCCTCGTCCCACCAGCCTCTCTTTCCCCCTACTCTTTCTTCATTAGTACCCAGGTCATCCTTTACCTTTTCAATGATATTTTGTTAATTAGATTTTTTTCCTAACATTAAAAAAACTGCAAAATAAAAAAATTGCCTTAAAACCGTCCTGATTCTTTTTTTTAATTTTTAAAATCTTTTCAAATACTCACTTAAACTTAATTTTTCAAAATAAAAAATTATTTTCAATTTTCTTAACAATCACAACCATTTTTGTTATTCTTTTTAAATATTTTACAATTCTCAAAAAGCTTTTTTTTGAATCTGAAAAAATCTACATCGTCTTTCAAATTATTTGAAATAATTTCAAGTTTTAAATTAATTTTGAATCTTTTTTTAACTTAAAATTGTAGCGTTCAAAGTTAAAATTTACCTCATTACAATTTTAACAATTCAAGGCTTTCTATTTTGAACCATTCTGTTCAAATTTCTATAGTTTTTAATAGTTGTTTCTGATGGATTGTTTCAAATGAATGGTCAAATATATTTAATAATTAGCGAAATTTTTTTTTTAATTAAAAAGTTTCAAAATTAAATGGGTTAAAAATAAAATTTTTTTAGACTGAAATAATATTTGAAGTCATGATTGAAAATAATTTTAAAAACTAATATCTATTAATTCTTTAATATTCCACGGATTCAGAATCATCTTGTAAAATCAATTATTTTTCCATTTTTAATACCTTAAATTCAATTTTAAAAAATTTATTTAAAAATTCTTTCAATTAAAAAAAAATCATAATCGAAAACAAATAAATTAATTTTCTATCAGATAATTCGTGTTTTAACTAATACAATGTACAGGATAAAATTTCAACCAAAAATAGAATAGTTCAAATTCCAGATAAAAATTGTGATAAAAAATTGAATTAAACAAGAAAAAAAAGCGAATTTTCAACAAAATTGTTAAATTTTCAAGGGAAAATGTGAATTTTTGACCAAGAAGATTAATGTTTTTTATAAAAAAAAGATTTTTCAACTTAACAAATATATACGATTAATTTTTAATCAATCATATAATAGTTACATTTTCAGATAAAGATAAATCATTTTTAACAGGAAAAATGAATTTTCAACAAAGTTGTTGAATTGTCAACCAATAAGATGAATTTTCGACCAAGAAAATTAATGATCTACAAAACAGACAAATTTTAAACCAAATACATGAATTTTCAACGAAATTATTTAACTTTAAAGTTAACAAGACCAATTATCTACAAAAAGTTGAATTTTTTAAGCGAAAAACATGAGTTTTCAATCAAAGAGTTGAACTTTCAACCAAATAGTTAAATTTGTTAAATTTTCAGTTTCAAAAATGTATTTTCAACGAAAGAGATGAACCTTCAAA
>NC_046663.1:129977424-129980688 GCF_010883055.1 Belonocnema kinseyi
TCTTGAGTTCGAGAAGCGAACCATGTTCGTTATCGAATTTTCGGCACCAGCTGACAAAAACATCATAGCCAAGGAGAATGAAAAGAAAGAGAGGTATCGAGAAAAAAATTTAAAAAAAAAGAATCCGGAAGATTTTAAGGAAATTTTTTTATTTTGCAGTTTTTTTAATGCTAGGAAAAAAATCTAATTAACAAAATATATCAATTTTCAACCCAAAAGTTTACTTTTTAACAAATTAAATTAATTTTCTATCAAATAATTGGTGTTTTAACTAATTCAATGTTCCTCATAAAATTTAAACAAAAATTGAATAGTTCAATTTCCAGATAAAAACGATTAATTTTTAATCAATTCTAGAATAGTTACATTTTCAGATAAAAAAATTTTTTAATAGAAAAAATAAATTTTCAATAAAGTTGTTAAATTCTCAACCAATAACATGAATTTTCGACCAAGAAAATTAATGATCTACAAAAAAAGACAAATTTCAAAGAAAATAGATGAATTTTCAACCAAATTATTTAACTTTAAAGTCAATAAAACGAATTATCTACAAAAAGTTGATTTTTTTCAGCGAGAAATATGAGTTTTCAATCAAAGAGTTAAACTTTTAACCAAATAGTTAAATTTTTAACCATGATTATAAAACCTTGTTGAAAATAATAGTATTTTTTTTACAAAGTAATTCAACTCTTAGTGAAATAATCGACTTTTAAGCAGAAGAAGATGTACAGTTCATATTGCAACCAAACAATGGCATTTTTGACCAAAAATGATACATTTTCAACCAAAAAGATTAAATTTTTACCAAGCAAGGTCAATTTCCAACAAAATATATGAACTTTCAACAAAATTATTTAATTTTAAAGTCCAAAAGAGTATCATCTACAAAAAAGCTGAATTTTTACCCCAAAAATATGATTTTTCAACCAAAATTTTAATTGTCGACCAAATAGTTTAACTTTCACTTACAGTTGAAGTACTTAGTAAAAAAATTAATTTTTTCTTATTAAGGATTCATAATTATAGTTGCAAATTCAACTATTTGCCTTCAAATCAAATTTTTTGTTAAAAATTTTACTTTTTTGTTAAAATTGCATCTTTGGGCGTTAAAAGTCAACAGTTTGATAGAAAGTTAAACTATTTGGTCGACAATTAAAATTTTGGTTGAAAAATTATATTTTTGGGTTAAAGATTCAGCTTTTTGTAGATGATACTCTTTTTGACTCTAACATTAAATAATTTTGTTGAAAGTTCATATATTTTGTTGGAAATTGACCTTGCTTGGTAGAAATTTAATCTTTTTGGTTGAAAATGTATCATTTTTGGTCAAAAATGCAATTGTTTGGTTGAAATATGAACTGTACATCTTCTTGGGCTTAAAAGTCGATTATTTCACTAAGAGTTGAATTACTTTGTAAAAAAATACTATTATTTTCAACAAGATTTTATAATTATGGTTAAAAATTTAACTATTTGGTTCAAAGTTTAACTCTTTGATTGAAAACTCATATTTCTCGCTGAAAAAAATCAACTTTTTGTAGATAATTCGTTTTATTGACTTTAAAGTTAAATAATTTGATTCAAAATTCATGTATTTTGTTTGAAATTTGTCTTTTTTTTGTAGATCATTAATTTTCTTGGTCGAAAATTCATGTTATTGGTTGAGAATTTAACAACTTTATTGAAAATTTATTTTTTCGATTAAAAAATTTTTTTATCTGAAAATGTAACTATTCTAGAATTGATTAAAAATTAATCGTTTTTATCTGGAAATTGAACTAGTCAATTTTTGTTTGAAACTTTATGAGGAACATTGTATTAGTTAAAACACCAATTATTTGATAGAAAATTAATTTAATTTGTTAAAAAGTAAATTTTTGGGTTGAAAATTGATATATTTTGTTAATTAGATTTTTTTCCTAACTTTAAAAAAACTGCAAAATAAAAAAATTTCCTTAAGATCTTCCGGATTCTTTTTTTTTTAATTTTTAAAATGTTTTCAAATACTCACTTAAAATTTATTTGTCAAAATAAAAAAATCATTTTCAATCTTCTTAGCAATCACAACAATTTTTGTTATTCTTTTCAAATACTGTACAATTCTCAAAAATCTTTTTTTTTAATCTGCAAAAGTCTAAATCGTGTTACAAACTTTCTTTTTTTAAATTAAAATTGTAGCGTTTAAACTTAAAATTTAGCTCATTACAAATTTAACAATTCAAGGCTTTCTATTTGGAACCATTCTGTTCAAAGTTGTATAGTTTTGAACAGTTGTTTGTAATGGATTGTTTTAAATGAACGGTCAAATATTGCTGATAATTATCGAAATTTCCTTCTTTAATTAAAAAATTTCAGTTTAAATGGGTTGAAAATAAAAATTTTTTATACTGAAATAAAATTTTAAGTCATAATCGAAAATCAATAAATAAATTTTCTAACAAATAATTGGTATTTTAACTAATACAATTTATAGGATAAAGTTTAACCAAAAATGGAATAGTTCAATTTCCAGATAAAAAACTGAATTGAACAAGGAAAAAAACGAATTTTCAATAAAATTGTTAAATTTTCAAGGGAACAGGTGAATTTTTGACCAAGAAGATTAATAATCTACAAAAAAAGACAATTTTTAAACAAAATATATGAATTTTCAACGAAATTATTTAATTTTAAAGTCAAAAAGAAGAATTATCTACAAACAGTTGAATTTCTTAAACGAAAAATATGAGTTTTCAATCAAAGAATTAAACTTTCAACCAAATAGTTAAATTTTCAACCATAATTATAAACCCTTGTAAAAAACGTATTTTTTTACAAAGTAGTTCAACTCTTAGTGAAATAATCGACTTTTAAACCCAAGAAGATGTACAGTTCATATTTTAACCAAACAATTGCATTTTTGTGCAAAAATGATACATTTTCAACCAAAAAGATTAAATTTCTACTAAAAAAGGTCAATTGAATTTTAAGAAATTTTAAATTTTAAAGTCAAAAAGAGTATTATCTACAAAAAAGCTGAATTTTTAACCTAATTTAAAGGCAAACAGTTGAATTTTCAACTATAATTATGAATCCTTAATAAGAAAAAATTAATTTTTTTACCAAGTAGTTCAACTTTAAGTGAATAATCGAAATTTCCACCCAAAAATTATGATTTTAATTTTTAACAATATACAGTCTGTCAAGTTAAAGCGTGGGTGGCTTTACTCGCAGTCGGTAAGGTGTATCGACATGATTTTGGTGTCAAAATATTAAGAAGAG
>NC_046663.1:129980788-129981964 GCF_010883055.1 Belonocnema kinseyi
CCCCTTTCCCTAGCTTCTCGTGGGAACAACAATGACAACACCAAACATATTTGTAGTAAGTGCGGTTCAAAACAACAGAACGCGCAGGGCTCCCGACAATGGATCGGCCAACAATGCCGACTAATCTAGAGCTGGGGAGGGGGCAATGAAAATGGATTCAATGCGATGGATCGGCGGGATCTCGCGACCTTTGGGTGGACGGAGCAACTGAATTACAACTTGCTAGAGTGCTACGATGCGTGTTTGGCCCGTGAACGGGGTTACATGGCACGGCTGCATGCTCTGTGGTGCGAGAAACACCCGGAGCTATCGCACTTTTCGCAGCAACGTCTGCGAAACCATGCTGAACTACTCCGTAAAAGGGGCTATGTAAGCGGAACGCCTACTCTACCACAGCTAGAACAAGCCGGCAACAAAGAAAGAGAGGCGACACAAAGACCAACGATGTGGACATTTTTCCGGTGAATCCGACCACTGGGCTATCAATTATTGTGTGTATAATGCAGCGAGAGCTTTGGCCGATGCGAACCGTAAAACAAAACCAACGGCTGATCATAAGACCAAAAGACGAATGCATCAAATGCCATAAAGATAGGCTGGGCAAGACAGTACGCGTCCCGCATTCAATGTGTGATTAACTATATCACATCTGGCAGGAATTTTACCGCCAAGGTTCGAAAGTTCGCGCGCGAACTCCAGACCCGTTATCACACATTTAACAAGTCAAAGCTGCTGACCATCAGGCAGCATATTGTTGAGAGAATACGGATACTATCTGACGCTAAGCGAAGTCTAGAGCGGAGGGAGAGGTGGGTCAGAGAGAATCAGCAGTTTCTCTCTGACCCATCTCGACTCTTCCAAGACCCTCCAGTTACTATCGAACACCCACCCAAACCAGAGGAGGTCGAAGTATTTTGGAGAGAAGTCTACGAAATTAAGCATAGACTGGACGAAGACTCAGAATATATAAATAGCTTCAAGGAGCTATAGTATGTGTTGCCCTCATAACACCTGATAAAGAATGCTCAACCATCACTACCGAGGAGGTGATAAAAGTATTAAGAGAGATGAAGGACTATTCCGCACCGGGACCAGATTGTATCAAAACCTTCTGGTGGAAGAAGTTTTCTTAAACCCATCAGCATTTGGCCCGTATTTTCACCTCATATTTGAAGT
>NC_046663.1:129982064-129987258 GCF_010883055.1 Belonocnema kinseyi
TTAATATTTATATAATATATATTTTATACTCGAAGTAACGTAACCTCAAAATACACGCATTAAAGAGGCGCGCGAAGTATTCAAATCATGAGAATCGCCAGCCCAGGATAAAAATCTGGAAATATTAAAATCCCAATCTCTTCATTTTATTTCAAAGCAGATAGAGATATAAATAGAACCGCCGAAGTGTTCCGACCGGCAATCGTGCACCTTCGAGTTTTCAAATTCAGAAGAGGAGAAATGGGTTGCGCGCGCAACCCAGGCATTTATATCGTCTCCTACCATATTCACACGGTCATAGACGTGTCATAGTATTGGACCACGTCTCGTTTCAGATCTGGGATCACTGCAGTAGACCCCTCGATGCGCACTTATGCTAACTTACCTCGGACATGAACCATTTAAATTGAAAGTAAATTGCCAATTAAAATTTTTTTTCACATTTATAACTTTGCAAAACATGGTTACTTTATTAAATGCCAGAGATAAAAGGCCATGCTTATTTTTTATTTCGGTTTCATATATTTTCTTCTAATTTTAAAATTATTTCTTCTAATTTGTATTCTTTTATAAGTTATAATTTTTTCACTCTCTAATATTATATTTTTATTCAAACTCTAATATTCTTATAAAAATATAATTATAATTCCAAGTGGCAGGAAAATTGTTCTTTCGGTTTTTAGATGTTAAGCCGGCAATTATAAGCCAGATTACGTTTCGCATTGGCAACAAAAATTAGACAAACAGAATTTTACTAGCGCATTCATAAAATATATCATGTTCCATGAAATATATTTTAAAATAAACTGTAAAATATTATAATTGATACAGCTTACTTGAAATACTTACGTAAGTTATATGGTATGCGTTTTAAAATGCAAATAATTTAAATTTTATCGTAAAATGTTTGTAAAATTCGAAAAAATTGCCTCAAAATCTTCCAGGTTTTCTTTTAAAATTTTATCAACCTTTTAAAATGTTTTGAAATATTTTTAGGGCTGAAAGATCTCGAATAATACAATTCCCGACACTGTGAACTTCCTGAAATGATAAAATGCCGAAATCTGAAAATCCCGAATTTAAAAATTCCAGAATAATAAAATTCTGGACAGTATTACAATATTATTGAACTTGAAAAGTCCCTAATAATAAAATTTCTGACTGAATGCTGTCCAATTACAAAACATACAAACTAGAAAATTCCCGAATTGTAGCAATTGAGAAAATAATGTTTTAATTAATATTAGTTAATTATTAAAAATACAATAATCAAATATTTTATTTATAGAAACTTTGTTTAATGTTTAATTTTTTAAATTATTGTTTTAATTTTAAATAAAAATAATCGTGTACAAATCTTATGCAAAAATAAATTTTAAAAAACGTACGCTTCAAACCAAACAAAATTTGTAGGATTCAATTCAGCACTGATCTAGAGCGAATTTTTATTTAAAAAAAAATTTTTTTTGCCAACTTTTTTGTAAGTTAAAAAGAATACAATGCACTTTTTCAACAACAACAAAATTCTGTCGAGAATTCTCAAATGCAGTATTATTATAAATTGTCCAGAATTGCGAGAATTTTTACAGTGGTGGGAATTTTATTTTTCGAAAGAAGCAGCTGATCAATACCGAAAAATAAAATTCCCGTCACTGTAAAATTCGTGAATTGCAAAATTCCTGAATAATAAAATTCCGGAAATTATAAAAATCCGAAATATAAAAGTTTCGAATTAAAAAGTTCACGAAAAATAAAATTCCCGACAGTTATGATGCAGTCTCATGAAGATAGAGTAGTAGAATAGTGGAACAGTTTTGACCAATGATGTACCTACACAAGCTCTCGCAGTCTCCTCATTCGTCTAAACTGTTCCCCTATTCTACTACACTACCTCCATGGGGGTAGGTATTCATTTGTCCAAAATTTCATTTTACCATAAAACTTATTTTACCAAAAAATTACTAAATGGCTAGACGCTTTTGAAACAACTGACAGATAGGCTTCTGCTTGCGAATTTTGTATTGATCCGTAAATCAAATTGACGTTAGGTGGCGTTTTGTAATAATTATTTAATCTTCTTTTACTGATACAAAGAAGAAGGGTTTTGGAAAATAGAAACAATAATCTTGTTCTAAAAAAGGCTTTTACTTTTATTTCGTAGATTGAACTGTCACATAACTTTTAACAATATTAGGATATTGTTATTCAGAAATCCACCAGGAATCGATCAGGGAGGAGCAAAGTACTGACTTGCCCCCCTCTGAAACCGAATGATAAAATTCATCAGGTTGTGTTAGATTCTCAAAAAATCTACCTAAAATATTTTGGAAATAATGTATCTCTCTGTGAAATATTAATAATCTATTCGAAATATTTGTGAAATATTTTTAAAAGTTTATAAATATTTGCTAATATGTTTCAAATTATTTAAATCTTTGGGAAAGCATTGAAGTATTAATGAAATCTTTTACATCTATCCAAAATCTGTGTGAAATATTAAAAATTTTTGAAATATTTGGGAATTAATTGAAATCTTTTTAAAATCTTTTTAAAAATTATAATGTTTGCAATCATAAAAAAATCATTAGAGTCTATGAAATCCTTTATATCTATCCAAAATCATTGCGAAACCTTTCAAATCTTCGAGATATCTTTAGGAAATTATTTCAATTTTTGTGAAATCTCTGCGAAATATTTCAATCTTTGGAAAATCATTGAAATCTTTATAAAATATTTTTAATATTTTTGAAATATTTGATATATTTTTTAAATTATTGAAATCTTTGGAAAATCATTGAAGCCTTTGTGAAATCTTTCGAAAATCATTGAAATCCTTTTAAAATATTAAAAAAAATTTAAGAATATTTGATAAAATTTGTGAAATTGTTTAAATCTTTGCGCGATATTAGAAATCTTCGAGATATTTCTGAAACATTTGTGAAATTATTGAAATCTTTGGGAATCATTTATGCCTTTGCGAAATTTTTGAATCTATTGGAAATCTCTGTGACATCTTTGAAATCTTTTCGAAATATTTGAAATCTTTCAAATGTCTTAAAAATATTTTTGAATTACTTGGTATGTTTTGGAAATTATTTAAATCTTTGCGAAATATTCCAAATGTTTGGGAAATCATTGAGTTCTTTCTGAAATATGGAAATCTTTAAAATATTTTTGAAACATTTGTGAAATTATTGAAATCTTTAAAATATTGTTGAAATGTTTGGTCATATTGGTAAAAATGATTGAAATCTTTATGAAGTCTTTTGAAAATCATTTAAGTCTTGGTGACATCTTTTTCATCCATCCAAAATCTTTGCGACATTTTTTTTAACTTTTGAAAATCATTCTAATCTTTGTGAAATCTTTGTGAAATATTTAATAAACCTTTGAAATTTTTTTGAAATATTCAATAATAGTTGTTAAATTATTGAAATCCTTGGGAAATCATTAATTTCTTGTAAAATATTTTTAATTTATCAAAAATCTTTGCGAAATATTTGAATTCTTTGTGAAATATTTGCCATTTTTTTAAACACATTGAAATATTTCCGAAATATTTGGAAAGAGTGGAATATTTGAGAAACCATCATTTTATTATTTTTCAGTCATATTAATATTCATTTTTCATTACTGAATTATAATTGACATGATTTAATTTAAATGAAAATCAAAACGAGATTATAAACATCTGTAACCATAGAAATGGTATATTTTACAATAGAAAATTAATTATATAGATAATTTTTTATTTCAACATTGTCTTATATTTATTAGTATTTCTTATTCATGTACGAGGTGTGTTCAAAAATTAAGGTGACTTTTCAATTTTCGCGGGCTACGTACATTCAAGTTTTAAATTTTTTGTTTTGTTGTGTTTTGTACACTCGTCACGAACATAGGTTCACAGTTTTGACTATATAACTCGTGTTGTTTTCCTGGCAGAGGTGTAAAAAGTTAGAAGGGTTTGGTGTGCTCGGCGATTTTCTTCTTTCGAAAAAAATGGAGCAAAGAGTTTGCATTAAACTTTGTGTGAAAAATAAAATCCAGTGCTCTAAAACTCTTGAAATGTTGACAGTTGCATACGGTGAATCTTCTCTGAGTAAGAAAAATGTATATAAGTGGTACAAGCTGTTCCAAGAAGGCTGAGAGGATGTCGAAGAAGAACCTCGCCCTGGACGTCCCAGCACGTCAACAACAGATGAAAACGTTCAAGCAGTGGAAGAAATGGTGTTGAAAAATCACCGAATTACCATCAGAAAAGTTGCTGAAGATGTTGGCATATCGGTTGGCTCATGCCATGCTATCTTTTCGGACGTTTTGGGCATGAGACGTGTGTCAGCGAAATTTGTTCCAGAACTGCTTAATTTTTATCAAAAGATCCGATCAAAAACAGCACCATAGTCATGCCTCAGCCTCCATATTCACCGGATTTGGCCCTCAATGAAAGGACATCGGTTTTCCACGATTGAGGAGATAAAAGCTGCATCGCTGAAAGAACTCAAGGCTATACCACAAAATGATTATCAGAAGTTCTTCGATGATTGGAAAAAGCGTTGGCACAAGTCTATTTTATCTGAGGGGGATTACTTTGAAGGGGACAATATAAATATTGAGGAATAAATGAATATTTTTGGAGAAATCCATAAAGTCACCTTATTTTTTGAACACACCTCGTATTCAATTATCAGTTGCCTAGTTTTCAAAGTTCTCATTCGAATTTAAAAGTCGAAGCAAATGTAAATGTCAAAGAATCCTCATAAAAGCCATCAAAGGTATGTTTGTATAATGATTTTCACTGAATTCCCCTTCGGGATCTCTTCTGTGATTTATGTCTACACCGTCCTTAAATATAGTGACATTTTCGGCATGACATTTAGGGAAAATGAAATTTCGGACAACTGAATGCCTACCCTCCATGAGACTGCGCCCTAAGATATTACTGAATTCGAAAATTCCCCACAGAAAATTGCTGAATTATAGAATATCCAAACTAGAAAAATATTTCGGGGAAAAAATGAATATTTATAGGTCGGCCAAGGTTTTTTTTTTTAATTTTGCTTACGTCTAATTTTTTCCGGCTGTTTTTACTATAGTACAATTGTGGGTCCGGATGCAATAAGGGCACATAAAATTTTTTCGTGCGAAAACGAAGTCCCCTGGAGGCTTTAGAAAAAATTTTCGAATTTTAATT
>NC_046663.1:129987358-129989004 GCF_010883055.1 Belonocnema kinseyi
AGATCGCCGTTTTGCCACCATTGTGGATTCGCGCCTGGTTTTCCTACAGTATTTATTTTTAAAAGTGTGTATACAAAATTTTGAAGTCACAAGTTATAAAGATAATCTCAATTAAAAATTTCGCTTTACATCCAACTTTGATCCTTGGGTCTTGGTGATTTTTTCTTAATGCATTTCAGTCACTGATAAACGGGAATAAATTAAATAGGAATATCTCTCAGAAAATAAATTATTAAAATACAAAGAATTGGGGCGACTTTTTTGAACTCTAGGTAGTAAAAAAGGAAAATGTCCGAAAACTTAAAATCTAATTTAAAAACTAATTATTCTCTTTTAAGATACCAATACAATTTACAAAACACTAATTGTAAAATTTTCAGATTTTTCAGCCTTCAGTTTAACAACTCAAATTTTAACGTTAAAATTTACCTCATTTTCAGCATACAGGCTTATTGTTTGAATTTTCACAATTTTCGTTAAAAGTTATAGGTTACGCCAAAAACAACTTATTCTGGGATTCGAAATTGGTACAACGTGAAAAGGTAAAAAGTTTAAATTCAATGTATTCAGATTGAAGTATGCAAATTTATTTGGTTTTAAATATAAATTAATTAAAATTTATTTCTTAATTTTCACGATTGTAATTTATAACTTTTAAAACTGAATAGTTGTAGGTCAAACATGAAAAAGTAGACTTGTTTCAAATTTGAAGCGGTTCTATTATATATATTAAACCATTAAAACCTCTGTCCTGTTTTTAAGCTTTTTAAAACTCATTAAAAAACTTTTTTAAACGCTTTTGGTTATAATTTCTTAATAAAAGAATAATTGCTATTTAGTCTACAGAGCAGCAATTCCAAAAATATATAAAGTTTTAATAGTTAAGACATTTTAAATTTGTAGTCTTCAGTATATTGAATAATTCGAAATTTAAAGGTATTTAAATATGTAAGAATGATTGAATTGAAATTGTTCGATAATTTCAGATTGAAACATTTCAAATTATTTAGTTAGAAAGTAAAATCGTATAAAGTTACAAAATTAGAAATGATCATCTTTTAATACTTGAATCATTATTTTAGAACAATTAAAATCGTACAAATTCAGATAAGTTTGAAAGTAGGCCTATTAAAAATTAGAAATCCCTGAAAGAACTCAACAAAGGTTTAGTTTAAAAAGCTATTTAAGAGAGTGATTTTCCAAGTTTTATTAATTTATTTTTTTGATAATTTGGCATCCTTACCATTTTTTGTGAAGAATATAGCGCCTGATTTTGGTCAACTTTAAAAAATATATATTTAATGTTCGCTCAAGGTCAGTTTTGTTCAAAGTGCTTGTTTCTGGATAAATTCCCTCTTATTGTTTTCGCTATTCGTTATGTCACTCATTGATTGTATTTTTCATAGAAAACATTGAAATCTGGGTTTTTAATATTTATAAAATTATAATTAAAGGTCACTAAGGCTAATTTCCTGTGCAAAATATTGATTTATAAACAATATTTTGTACAAACTATAGAACGGATTTCTTCACCCAAAAATACGAACCTGAATTGTGGGTCCGGATGCAATAAGGGCACATAAAATTTTTTCGTGCGAAAACGAAGTCCCCTGGAGGCTTTAGAAAAAATTTTCGAATTTTAATTT
>NC_046663.1:129989104-129997921 GCF_010883055.1 Belonocnema kinseyi
GTTGCAACGATTGTACCCGGAATATTCTGTTAAACTGATCGTCCTTATCATCGGTGCTCTTGGAGGTGCCAAGCTTTCACTTGCTATTAGCCTAAAAAGCATTCCCGCGTGTCAACAATATGCTAGAACACTTGCGGGAAAAATGCAGAAAGCGGTTGTCCTTGGGTCGCTCCGTGTTCTTAGGGTCCACGAGGCTTTTGCTGGATCATCGTATTGATTCCTTTACAGACTGTAACCAGTCTGACGCCCCATACCGCATCTACGTTTCTAATATCTTTGGCCGTGCCCATGGTGGCTTGTGTCCTTTATATCTCGTTAGTCGGCTGAGGTCGCTCGAGAGAAATGCTGCCACCTACATGTTATGTTGGTACTAGTAGGCGCCGGCGTACCGGTTACCAATCGTCTGACGTTACGTGGCTGTAGTCGGATTGCCTATTATCAGATGGTGGTACCGTGGTACCATTGCATCTATCCCTCCCCTTTTCATTGGATTCGTAAACGCAAAATTTCCTAATCAATGAAAATTTGCAACAAGAAAGGCTAACCAAAAAAACAAACTTCGAACTCAATGTCCAGTGGCACGCTGTTGCTAATCTCAATCTCGCTATGATATGTCAACTGTAGCGCTGTAGGATCCTGCGCCAGCTTTTCTCCTTGGAATATCCCTGAGGAAAGTAGAATTGAGTGGCGCGAAATTTTTCTTTGGAGTTTTGTATTCCTGAAGTTTGTTTTACTGGGTGCTCCCTCTAGTCGTTTAGCCTCTGTTTATGTTTTCGTAGAATGTTGAGGAGGTGTATCCCAGTTCATTGTTAGCTTGCCTTTGGTTTTTAAAAGTTTTTGCCATAGTGTTGGATCTGTTTCCTTTTCCTTATATGTTATTTTGTTGTTGTTTAGATACTTTTGTGGTGTTAAAATCATCTTGTGTTGTTGGTTCTGCACTGCTATTCCTCTTCTTAACATCATCGTTTCTTCTCGTGTATTTTTATCTAGATGGTGAGATTTGTTGAACTCCGTGATGCTGGGCTTTGACTCTCACTTGGTAGTTCTCAACTCTTGAGGTGGTCGTAGTGGTTGGGAATTCCCTAATCATCGTGGCTTTTGTTCCATTAATCATCAATCTGAATTCAAGGACTAGATCTGTGTCAGATAAAAATATTTAACCTGGTATCCAATCCAGCTGCTGCCTTGCTTGAAAGCGTTGGTGAATCGATGGATATCCCCACGCCTTTCCTTTTATGGAAAGGAGGAAAGATAATGTTTCGGATATTTTGATTTTCTTTTTTGCATGGTAAATGATTATTCACATGGAACATTCCTCGATCGGTTTTAGTGCTTTCATTAAACAGTATACATATATCCCTACGCTCACTTGTTTTTTATACTGTACGGTCCCTCCTGCTGGGTGGACACGCTGGGGCTTACCAAAAAGTATGTAATCCGTCTTGCACGTCAATGCTGTTCGTATAGGCGTGTATGCCGGGTTGCATACTTTTTGGTAAGTCCCAGCGTGTCCACCCTGTACATTGCTAAGAATTTAACGATAATCATTCCATGTTTATCCGATACGTTACTCGGTCTGCCCTGGATTACCGAATGAACGGTAAGGTAAGCTACAGCGTACCCTTAGATTATCCACATAATATCCCTTCCGATCATGCAGAAAAAGACTAATAAAAACAGCAAGATGGGCATTTAGCTTCCTCCAATTGTTCCGTGATCCGTGATTATCGCCTTTGGTTTTTTAAAGTTTGAAATATAATCATCAAAAGTTTTTTAAATTGTTCTTTTGATTGTTTCCTTTAGCAGGCGATATAATTTAACGTATTTTCTCAGTAAATCCATCACTGTTAGGATATGGTCGGAAGTTGATCATAGTAATCGATCTATAATAATTACACAGGACCACAAAATGAAATCGAAGAGTCCTCCGACCAAACCAAGTGGACTATACGTTTTCAGGTGCGCTGATCACGAATCCGTGGCCCCTATGACCTCCACACGTCAGGATCAAGGTCATTTGAAGGTCAACTTTGTTGATTTAAGAAATAACATCTTTTTGAACTCAGATTCTGAAAGAACGGGAAATTTTACGTACGGATATGTTTTTACCCACCTGTCCCCGTGACCTCTAGAAGTCCAAACCATTCCTTGGAACTGAATAACCTGGTAGCTTGTCATGGTTTGCTCATATCGAGGTAATGATCCTTACAAAAGACGTTTTCGATTGTTCTGATCACGAATTCGTAGCCTTTATAACCCCTGCACGTCAGGATCAAGGTGATTTGAAGCTCAACTTTGTTTCTTTGAGAAATATCATATTTTTGAGCTCAGATTCTGTAAGGGCGGGAAATTTCATGTTTGTTTATATTTTTACCCTCGGATCCCAGTAACCTCTAGAGGTCACATGAAGGTCATAAACAATCTTTAGAACTTCTGAACCTAGTAGCTTGTCATGGTATACTCATACAAAACACTTTTTCGGGTGTGCTAATCACAAAACCGTAACCCCTATGGTCCATACATGTCGGCATAAAGGTCATTTGAAGGTCAACTTCGTTAATTCGAAAGTTATCATATTTCTGAACTCAGATTCTAAAAGAGCGGGAAATTCTAGGTTTGGACATATTTTTACCCATGGGTCCAATATACCCCTATAGGTCATATGAAGGTCAAAAACATTCTTTAGAATATGAAGATGAAATCAATCATTCTAAATTCACTGAAAAGTATCTCATCATGGTAGTTTGATACAGAAAAAATTGACATTTGCACTTGGATTTACATCCAATTGCAGAAACTGCTGCAATTCTGGCGTCTTTATGAAGTCGAACTTATCCGATTCTTTTCTTTCATAACCCGTCAGCTAACTTCACTGCAGCAATGGAAGCTTGTAGCTTGCAATTTTCAAGACGGCCATGAAGATTTTTGTACGAACAAAATATAGTTTACTCCCTACAAATTTAGCTGCATTAAGATTTACCTTCAGTTTTTTTTTGTAAAGTCTCTACGTGAAGGCGTGAATCTTTAATGACATGCAGGGATTCGGAACCCCAGTATCGGCGATTGGTCAGGGTGAGCAAGCGGGCCCGCAATCGTCATCATCATGCGACCGTAGCTCTACATTGGTGGTAACTCAGCCTCTGTAGATTCTACTACTATAAGAATAGAAATGACGCCGTGCAATACGCATGTTGATAACTTTTGTGTTGTTTTTATAAAAAAAATCATCAGTATTAAAAGAAAACCATTAACAGATAAATTAAAAGAAAATTACATCGATTTCTTCAGCCTAAATACTAGTGGAATGGAAAATTGGTGGACTCCGAAAACTATATGCGTGAAATGTAGATTGCAATAGCTATTTCTGCTTAACTAATACATATGGGTACAACCGTAAAAACGTATCTATTATATCTTATGCATCTGTTCAGTCTGTGACTCTTCATGTCCTCATCACCATTGACCATGATATGAGAGAATTTGAGATGTTGACCAATGAAAATTCTTCTAATATAGATGCGAAAAACATTGAAATGCAAGTTGAAGATTCAAGATACGGACATAATAATCACAGTTTTATAGATGAACCTGAAGAAATGGATGATCAACATACGAATTCTAATGCATTTACTCAAGATGAACTGAGTGATTTAATTCGAGACGCAGGACTATCGAAAGAACTTTCCGAGTTAGTAGCATCTAGATTAAACGAAAAGGGGTTCTAGCTCCTGGAACACGTATATCTTTCTACCGAAATCGAGATTGCTTATATAGGAAATTTTTTTCAATTGAATTGAATTTGGTATATTTTAACGATGTTGAAGGTCTGATAAATAAATGTAAGTGCCTTAAGTATGAAGCTAGTGAGTGATGTCTATTTATATATTCTTCGACAAGAAGTTTAAAAGCTGTTTTGCTCCATAATGGCAACATATATGCTCCTATACCAGTCGGTCATTCTATCGTGTTAAAAGAAGAACATCATAATCTTCATTTACTGCTCCAGAGTGGATTCACAAAACATCCATGTTTTATTTTTGAATGGGACAGTCGAGAACGAAAGCAACATTATGTGAAAAAAGACTGGTTACTTAGACAAAATTGAACACTAGGTACTAAGAATATTATACAGGAAGGTCTTATCCCTGTGCATAAAGTCATCCTGCCACCTCAACATATTAAGCTAGGTTTGGTTGAACAATTTATCAAGGCAATGAAGAACTTACCAGACGGAAGTGATGCCTTTAGGTACATCTTTGAGAAGTTTCCAAAACTTTCCGAAGCTCAGATTAATAAAGGAGTCTTTGATAGCCCACAGATAAAGGAACTGTTGCAGGGTACATAATTTGAAAGAAGATTGGTAAACAAGGAGCGAGCGGCATGGCAAAGTTTCAGAGAAGTTCAACAACAAATTCTAGGAAATAATAAAGAAACTGATTACAAGAATATTGTGAATAGAGTGTTAAGAAATTATAGAGAAATGGGATGTCTAATGAATTTAAAGATCCATTTTCTTTATTCCCATATTGATTACTTCCCGGAAAATTTGGGGGACTTCAGTGAGGAACAGGGTGAGAGATTTCGTCAAGCCTTAAAGGATGTCAAAAGCAGATACCAAGGTTATTGGGACATCAGTAGAATGGCGGACTATTGTTGGTCTCTCAAGAGAGATACTACTACTCCACATACAAGAAAATCTCTTTATAGATTTTCGCCAGTAAACGAACATGTCATTCGTGAATTTATCCCGTTAATGACAGCGCAAATATGACCTCTAGAGGTCACTGGCACCCGCGGGTAAAAATATATCCGAACATCAAATTTACCGCTCTTTCAGAATCTGAGCTCAAAAGATATCTCTCAAATTAACGAAGTTGATCTTCGTATTACTTTGATCCACACGTATAGAGGCTAAGGATTCATGATCAGCACACACGAAAACGTATTTTGTAAGGATCATTACCTCGATATGAGCAAACCATGACAAGCTTCTAGAATCAGAATTTTCGAAGAATATTTTTGACCTCCATGTGACCTGTAGAGGTCACTGAGACCCGTGGGTAAATATAGATCCGAAAGTAAAATTTCCCGCTCTTTCAGAATCTGAGCTCAAAAAGGCGATATCTCGCAATTGAACGAAATCAGCCTTCAAATTACCTTGATCTTGACGTGTAAGGCTCATAGAGGCCACGGATTCGTGATCAGCGCACCCAAAAACGTATGGTCCACTTGGTTTGGCTGGAGGAATTTTCGACTTCATTGTGTGATCCTGTATTATTTTCTGTTATTTGAAGAATTAACTTGATTGATAGTTTTGATTTCTATTTTCCACAGATGGTGGACTGTCATCTATACTGATCGATAGTAACTACTCTGATGATAATACAGATTTCCTATGAAAGTATTGAACAGCTTAAATAATGGCTGAGATGCATTAAACGACCTTTAAAAAGAAAAAAACTTGATTTAGTAGAAAGGTTAGTTGAGTTTATTTTTAGCAGGGATTAATCTTTTATTTCACTCATGAATATCTTAGCTAATATTTATTTATATATTAAGGCTGTTGAAACAGGGCGCACAAAAATGGCGAAATCTATGAGACACTCAAAACTTACCAGCGGTCGATCATATTTCGGTTTTGAGGTTTTAAAAATGCACTCTGAAGATTTTTCCGACACTGAAAGGGGTTTTGCGGTTGCGGTATATGCGCTTACTGTTTATTCTTTCGAAACAAATCGAGTAACTGCTAAAAAATGAGAGTAAAGTGGTTAAGAAAAATACATGAATTGCGCACCAAGCCGACTCACAGCTCTTTGGTGCTGATCGCTCACCCGTACTTGATCTTGCTACCAAGTATGCACTGCCGGAAAAAGTTTCATTCCTTTTGGTGGGAATATTAAATTAGAATAAAAATGCAACTTGTGCTCTTTATTTTTTAAATTCTTTATTGCCATGTCTTACTTGGTCTCGCAATAGGAAAACTTTGGAAAGTGATAAATGGATGCCGCCATGAACTCACTGTTTATAACTGATAATAATTTTTTAATTAAAAAAAATGATTTATTGCAATATTTACATATCTTGTTACGCTGTAACGTGCAAAACACATACGGAAATGGCGCAAACGTCGAATTTAGTAACAATTTTTAGCAGGAAATATTTGCAACAAATAAGCAAATAACTACATTACCGGTGCTTACTTTTTACAAAATATTGTCTACGCCCTTATTCGCAGATTCATTATTCTTAGATATTAAGATAGTGCACTCGGAGATATTCAATGTAAAAATTAGTTTAATCATTATTACTATTATTATAATAATATTATTTAATGAATTCAATTAATTAATTATTATTATTATTAATTAATATTATATTCATTATTCTTAGATATGGAGATAGTGCCCTCGGAGAGATTGAATGTCAAAAATGAATTAAAATGGAAATTATTCTACACATCAGACGTCGAATTTAGTAACCATTTTTTGCAGGAGAAATTTGCAAACTATTTTCTGCGTCCTAATTCTCAAAGATTCATTATTCTTAGATATCAAGATTGTACACTCAGAGAGATTCACTCTACAAATTAATAAAAATAAACATTATTCTAGAAATTTTTTACAATATTTTGTAAAAAGTAAGCGCCGGTAATCTCGTTATTTGTTGCAAATGTTTCCAGCAAAAAATGTTACCAAATTCGATGTCTGCTGTGTAGAATAATTAATTAATTGAATTAATTGAATAATAATATTATAAAAATAGTATTAATGATTAAATTAATTTGTACATTGAATCTCTCCGAGTGCACAATCTCGATATATAAGCTTAATGAATCTTTGCGAATAAGGACGTAGAACATTGTTTGCTAATTTTTCCTACAAAAATTGTTGCTAAATTCGATGTCTGCTGTGTAGAATAATGAATTAATTGAATTAATTAAATAATATTATAATAATAGTAATAATGATTAAACTAATTTGTACATTGAATCTCTCGGAGTGCACTATCTCGATATCTAAGAATAATGAATCTTTGCGAATAAGGGCGTGGACAATAGTTTGTCAAAAGTAAGCGCCGGCAATGTAGTCATTTGCTTATTTGTTGCAAATTTTTCCTATAAAAAGTTCCTATAAACTTGTTGATTTTTAAATCTCTGCAAAAATATGCAGATATCTACAGATATTGTTATTTTCAATTAGAAATTAGCATTTCTCCCGCAATATTCAAATAATAATTTTCTCTCTAGCAATATCCAATTTTTGTGAAGTTTCTGAGTGTACCTTTCGAAGGACGTTTTAGATCCTGGGAATGCAATTAATATTAGTGTTCTATAAAGCCAGAATAGGTTTACAATACTTACCTTACTTATACGATTCTACGCAATGCGCTATTTCCATATGTGTTTTGCACGTTACAGCATAACCAGATATGCAAGTATTACAATAAATCATTTTTTTTTATTCAAAAATTATTATCGATTAATATCAGCGAGTTCACTGTGGCATCCTTTCGTCACTTTCTACAGATTTCCAATTCCGAGGCCAAGTAAGACATGTCAATAAACATTCTGCGAACTATATGAGTCGCATTTCGTCATCATGAAGATGCATGAGAAATTAATTATTTAACAAACTTTTTTTCATAAATACTACTAATTATTGATTGAAGACTGACCGAATAATACTGAAAATTATATGCAGTTAAAACTTTAATTTACGTTTATATACATTTTAATTTCCATATCCCTGGCGGACCGAAGGAACCGAAAGGAGCCTCTAGAAAGTACCCGCAAAGACTCCATTGGGTCCCCATTCGGTTCCTTTTTAAAAAACTCAAAAAAAAAAACAACACATTAACTTTTCAACTGTTGAAATTCGGAATCTACGTTAAATTATCTATTAGAAACGCACGGAGTAATCGCAATACTTTTTTTTGCAGAGTTAAAAATAAAAAAAAACTTCATTAATTTCTGCTGAAGGTGACTTCAAGCGCGTCCATAATAGCACAAGTAGTATGTTGCGCACGAAGTTTAAAAATAAAATTCTCTCTCACTTGCATCGCAGCGTTATTGTTTGAGGTTTCCACTGCGTGGCGCTAGCATCCAGATAAAATTCTTAAAGTTACCGGCGGAACGGTTATTAACTGCTACTAAAAGCAGATGCATTTGAAGGCGCCTTCGGCCCATGTAAATGACAGGTATTTTATTTTTCAAAGTTTTTAACGATGCAAGAAAAAGTATTGCGATTACTCCGTGAGTTTCTAATGAAAATTTTAACTTAGCATCCGAATTTCAACAATGTAAAAGTTAATTTTGCTGTTTTCAAAAGTTTTTTAAAAAGGAACCGAATGAGCATCCAATGTGGTCCTTACAGGTACTCTATAGAGGCTCCATTCGATTCCTGCGGTCCGCCAGAAATAAAAATTACATAGAATTAGTATTTAAGAATTTGAATAAAGCCCTTACCTTCTTAGTACAAACATGCTGACTAAACTCTGATCGGTGGCGACTGTGTTTATAACTATGAATTTACAACCACGACACATACTAAAAGTCAAGCATAATAAAGTTTCTGTTACTTCTAGAATATTTTAAATAAATGTTACCAATCGAAATTTTATAAATAATTGTGAATGGAGATCTGTCAATATTTTAATTCTGTACCATTGAGTTGAAAAATTCAATTATTTACCAACGCAGCTTCCTGACAATCATTTTCGTGAAGGTATTTTAATTTTACTTTTATAACGTGTTGAGCAGTTCGCCTATCACACTGAAGTTTATATTTGAAAACAATAATCATACCCATAAGTAAAATC
>NC_046663.1:129998021-130003598 GCF_010883055.1 Belonocnema kinseyi
TGTATTGGAAAAAAAGTTGTTTTCCCGAGGTTCTAATAGCGATGAAAATTTTCTTTCAAGAGCCAAAAACACTCCCCTAAAGTTTCCGTTGCTTTAAAAGCAAGGGTTCCAATATCTGGATTCTTGTGCCAAAGTTAGACTAAAGTCTAGAAGCAGTTCGGTAAATTAATCTCTTGAAATTTCTCTCCGTGTAGTTGTTTAAATGCAAGAAAATTGTGATGACCTTTTGAATATAAAAATTTTATAAAATATATTTGTTTCTCCTTTTTTTAAATAAAGAAATAATGCATATTTGTACGTCCAAAAGAATTAAAAGGGCTCACTTGACAGGTTTTGTCAATGAACGATATTTTCTACCTGAAACTGACTTTTGTGCATGACCGACAAAGTGGGAATTTTTATTTTGAATGCATAAGAAAATTAATATTACATAATTTAGTATTTTTTGAACATATAAATAATGCGAATTGCGAGCAATATGCGTATAACTTAATGACTCATGATATGCGAGCGATATGCGACGGAATTGATGACGCGTATTTTGTTATATAGGTCCATTTGTTTCGGAAAAAATAACAGTAAGCGTATGTACCGCAACCGCGAAACCCCTTTCGGTGTCGGAAAAATGTTCGAAGTGCATTTTTAAAACCTCAAAACCGAATTATCATCGACCGCTTGTAAATTTAGAGTGTCTCATGCATTTCCCCCTATTTTTTCGCCCCGTTCCAACAGCTTTAAATCAAAAAAATAAATTTTATTTAATACTTTCACACGAGCACGCAAAACTATATTATATTTATGTGTTCATAACCACTTTATATGAAAGAAGGAAAATTTATTAGTATATTTGTTTTACGAATACATTTTAGCTCCATGATACAACTACACGGTAAAAAAATTGAGCTGTGACAGGGATATTATTCCTTATTATAGCCAAACATTAGGCTGAAAACGAAAGAAGGAATTTAGAAAGATACCTGGATCAGCGAAAATGAATATCCTTGACCATTTTCCATATACCAGGGATATCGTATAGTCAAACCCCTAATAAGTATAGCTATAATAGGGATATTAAGAATAGGTGTCTGAAACAATTGTCGGAAGAGCGCCGGTGCATTATGGGAGCAGCGAAATAAAATGGCGACGGTCTAATCGGGAGCAGTGACAGTTCAGATTTACTTTGGACAATTAAACGCTTTTTACCACTTAAAATGTGCGCGATTGTTAATATTAAATGGAGTTTATGATGCAGTAATAATAATTTACATTTTTTCGATTGTAGGCGATAACTATATTGAAATATCAAGAAACGCGATAAAAACAACAAACTTGACCTTCAAATGCATTACATGGATTTCAGGGAAATTCATTTTCGCGATACCAGACGAAAAATTGGCTACTGTAAGTTAATATATTTCTATAACAATTCTGGATTTACGAGAACAATTTACATAAAGTAACTAAATGTGTAACTCTTCTAACTAAACGTTTTACCTAATCCAAGCGTACACTTTCTTTGAGTTTAATATATTCTCTATTCACTCGTTCGCCTCAAGAATTTTTTTTCCGTGTAAATATTAGACTTAAAAAATCGGAGTCAATACTTGCATGAGTTTTATTATTTGCAGGATTTGCAGTTCAGAATTTTTTTGAGTTCATATTTAATATTCATATGAATATAATTATAACACAATGTTACATTTTCTAGTTCTTTTTCAAGTTTAAACAATTCTAAGTAATTTTTTAATCATTTTTCAGCGAAAAGTATATACTAATAAATTTTCCTTCTTTCATATACTGCCGGTATTAAGAAGAACACCGTTAACTGCATTTTGGAAAAGTCCCTTGAGCCGCCTACTGTTAACTGCTTTCAGGTGATTTCTCCGATTTGTAGTTAACAGTGTTCTTCCAAATCACGGCAGTATTAAGTGGTTGTAAATACATACATACATACATACATACATGCATACATACATAGTATTATTATAGTATATAGAATATATATATTATAGTATATATTATAGTATAGTATTAAATTCATTTTATTTTTATGGAAACATTTAGGAAGTTCGACAACCCGTTGACAATGCTTCATTTAATACGTAAATAAATATTAGCAAAAGATATTCATAAATAAAAGAACCGTTTAATTCCTGAAAAGCATAACTTTAACTAACCTTTCCACTAAACCACAATTTTTCCTTTTAAAGGTCGTTTCCTGAATTTCAGCTGTTATTTAAGCTGTTCAATACTGTGCTCTTGCACTGTTGTGTGCACTAATTTTGCTTCTGGAACATCATCTTCCCTGATTTTGAAACATTTTTTCGAAGATGGCAAGTGCCGACAGATGTAAACAATGGACTGGGTCGCCGCACTTTTCGCACTTTTTTTGCCAGTGTTTTTCTAAATATACTTCAGATTTTTCCAACGTTTTAAATCTCTTTTATTCACACAATTATTTTTCGCTATTGTTTTTATTGATGTAAAATTCAGGCACGTGCGCACTGGCGACCTCTAGGATAAAAAGGTCTATTGAGTGCATAGGGCCCGTAGTGAATTTATCCGTAACTTTATTGCATTCACATGTATCACATGTACTCAATATTTTACGGATTTGGCGAGCGAAATCTTGTGTATGGAAATTTTCTGACAGCGTGAGTTGACATTTTTTTTACCCAATATGTCCATGTTTCGTGGCAGCCTGTTACCAATTTTCTCATTATCGAGGCAGGGAAGCATAATTTCCACATTGTACGGAAGTTCTCGTATAGAGTGCTTTCTTCTTATTTGTATTTATTCAAACCCCCTTCCTGATTCTCTGTATAATTTTACTAAGTTTGGGATCTTCTAATTCCTGGTTTTATATATATTTACATCTTTTTTAAGTAGGTGTGGTGGTTTTCTTGTTGTGTAATTTATTGTTATCACTTTGTATCTTCAGTGTTTGTATCGATGTATCCATTTGTTTTTCGTAGTAGGGTATTTTCTACTACATTAGCCTTTCCTGGGCAATATTCAGTTGTCAGAGAATATTATTTCTGGTCCAATGGGAAAGCTTCTATGTTTTTGCGAGGCCTATACTAGAGTCAGCTAGTTCTGATCTCTTATGGGTTCTACTTGCGCAACAAATTACTTCCGGTTTATTTTCTTTATTTAGTTCATCAAAATGGCTTGTGAACTTTGCGCTAAAATTTAGTAGCCCCAAATAATGTTAGTTGCTTTTAAATTCATGATGTCTTGAAGTCTTTGATGCCTTACATATTATCTGGGCAGGGGTTGAATTCCCCTTGATGTTAGTATGTGGCCGATGAACGTCTATTTGATTTTTAGAAATTCACATTTTGCGACATTGAGAATAATATTATGATATCTAAATCCAACTAAAGCGGCTGTACCCGTTTTTAGGCCAAATGTTATGACGTTAAACTCATAGCTCTTTCCTTGGTTTAGGAATACTTTGTACTTTTTTGAGTTTTTATTTAAATATTACTATTAGTTGAAATATCATCACTTTGTTTGAAAACTGAACTATTTCATTGAAAATTCTTTATTTGGTTGAAAATTAATTTTTTATCTTATAATTTAACCGTTCCATTTTTGTTGAAAATCGATCTTTTTTAGTCAACAAAACTATTTGGTTAAAAATGTATCTATCTTGTTAAAAATGCTATATTTTTACTTGAAATCTCAGGAATTTGAAGCGTTTAAACATGAATTAAATATAGTATTTATATTAATTTTACTCAAAAGAATATATTTTCCTATTTTCGTCAAAAATCTCATTATTCCCCGGGTTTTACAGGGTTTCTACTCACCTGGAAAATATTTTTCTTTCAAAATATGAATATGTTAATACACAGAAAATCGCCGAACCTCCAATGTACACCGAAATCGGTGTTCAATAGAGTTGCAACAAATTTGAGCCACACAGGTTCATTCGGAGAATCTAGGGAAAAAGCATCATTTAGACACTGTTTTTTCTCATCCAGTGCAACGTGAAGTATCGTCCACAAACTGTAAGTAACCTGTCCAGATCATTTTATCGGTCGTTATTTGAGTGAAACCGATGTTAATAAGCAGGTAAGTTATAATAATAATTACCTAACATTTTATTTCCTCCCATTTACCAGCGACTAAATAGTCTTGGAATAAAAATAGTACTTGGCGTGATATAATATCCAAATGTTAGGTTAGTCAAAACCTACTATATAACATTCAAACCACCAAAGCCGGGATGTACAAACTAAGTCGTGATCCTCTGCATCGAAATTGATGCCTGTTCGTTCGAACAAATTTCCGCTAGATTTTCTGCGGAAGTTTAAAGGTATCTTAGATATCTAATCTTGCAGTGGCTAGTGTCATACATGAAAGATAAGGTAAATACAATTATATAATGAAAACATAAATTTTTTTTTCGCGATGAAAAGGGATGTAAATTTGCATGAAACATTAGCCTGATGAAAAGTTTCATGAAACATTGGGAGTATTGTGAAACATTGCAATGTTTCAAATATAGCGGCGGGAACATTTAAACTGATAAAATAAAAGCCTATTAGGTATTTTCACTTCAATAAACAGTTAACTTCACTTCGTAGATTGCTGAGGGGAAAATAAGGGACCAAATGTATGGGATTCAGTTCATTTTTGTCCTATTTTGCTAAAATCTTTGTAAAAGGTAATTTTTTCTATATACGTGTAGTTAAAAAATAGTTTTTATTTTTTAATTACTATTTAATAAAATAATAATAATGATTATTAATTACAAATATATTACAGAAATAAAGTTTTGTTCCATGCATTTGATCCATTTTTCCCCCTCAGCTTTTAACAAAGTTAAGTTAGTTGATGGTTGAAGTGAAAATACCTAATTGAGGCTTTCATATCCCAACTTTATGCTGCCGGCTGATTTGATTTATTTTTCCGGTTTGTACTGTGGACCAATGATGCCAATGTTGGCAGTCTGAGCTACTGCGCTTGCATTAGGACTGAACGCTGGTTATCCACACTTGGCGCGCGATTCAAAATTAAATTGAAAAAAAAAACAATTCTTGAAATTTAAATAAATAAATATTAAGTTGAACCATTGGCGACCAAAAGGGGATACGGCCGGATTCAGCCTGAGAGGTTTTGTAGTTTTTGAGATAATTGGTAAAAAGTGGATTTTTTGAAAACGAAAAATTCCAATCTTTTTTCACTTCAACTCGCGCTAATTTATCCAATTTTCATCATTTCCCGATTTCCCCAATAAAAAGTACGTGTTTAAGTCTTCTGAAACTATCTAAGAAAGAAAAACGAGAATATTGTAATACACAAAAAAGTTATGAATTTTTTTTTGAAGCAATGCAAAAATCATGAATTTTAACGTTCAAGCACCTCGTTTAGCGAACGAATTTTAAGCTACGGAAAGCTTTCAGTGAGAAAGTTGTTTATTAAGGTTTAAAGAAGTTTTCTGGAAAGTT
Source organism: Belonocnema kinseyi (assembly GCF_010883055.1). Taxonomy (NCBI): domain Eukaryota; kingdom Metazoa; phylum Arthropoda; class Insecta; order Hymenoptera; family Cynipidae; genus Belonocnema; species Belonocnema kinseyi. The sequence continues at coordinate 130,003,481 of NC_046663.1, forward strand.
TTAGATCAATTGGTTGGATAGTTCAAAAATTATGAATGTTTTAAAATCCAAGCGGTAATCTTGACGCTGCCCAAAAACGTGCCTGGCCGGCTACGTACGCGCTGCAGCGAACGACGTG
>NC_046663.1:130003698-130018962 GCF_010883055.1 Belonocnema kinseyi
ATAAATTTTAATCATAAATTTAATATTTTATGACTTTTTTTATTCTTGATTTTTTAAATAATTCTTTTACTGAACTATGTATAATATGTAGATAGTCTAAAGCAATTATTTAAAATTTTTAATGACGCAGTTAATAGCATTATTTGTTATTTCTTTAGGGAAAAGAATACATTGCAAAGTCTAAAACTAAAAAAGACGGTATTGCTAAAGATATTCTAATCCCAGAGAGATCTTCAAACCTATTGAATCCTGCTTTGGAGAAAAATGGTACCAAAAGTTTTCAAATGTGCAACAAAAAAAAGTACATACAAATTTTTGGAATCTCAGGAACTATAATGAACAAAATGTGTTTCTCAGAGGATTGTTAAAACGCAAGGATCCTATCCAAACGAATGCAGGTGAAAAACTAAGACGGTTGATTCATTGGATATATTTATTTCCTACTGACGAAGAAAATGTTCCGATTTGTAAGAAATTTTTTTGTGCTTTTCTATGTTTGGGCAAAAGAAGAGTTGGAAATGTTCAAAAAAAGATTTTAAATAAGCAGCCTTTAAAAAATTTGGCAGGTGGAGTACGCGAAAGTTGTCTTAAATTAACAGAAAATTAAAAAAAAAATGATTGAAGATCATTGCGAATCAATTCCACATCACAGTTCACATTGCAAACGAAATTCTACCAAGCTAAAATATTTTGATAATCCTTCATTAAATCTTGTAGAACTTTACAAATTATTCGGAAAATATTATAAAGAAAAAACGGGGGCTAAATTGACAATAAGTCAAACCGTTTATTTTAAGTATTTTAACCGAAATGTCGGCTTCAGTTTTAAATTACCTAGAACTGACGTGTGCAATACTTGCTACAAAAACGAGAAAAATGGAGAGGTAAACGAAGAAGTAATTAATCACAAAAACAATGCTGAAATTTATTTGAAGTTAAAAAAGCAAATACTCTCTGAAAATAATAGTCTATGCTGTGAATTTGATTTTTCACAGAATTTTCCACTACCAAAAAAACCCGTGTCCGCGCAGTTTTACCTACGTTTAGCATGGCTATTTCTATTTAACGTACATGTACATACTACGAACCAGAGTTACATGTTCCCTATTCTTGAGGGAATTGTAAAGAAGGGTGCTAACTCTGTTTGCAGTTTTATCAAATACGCGGTATTAAAAGAATTTGCTAAAGACAGGTTCAACAGCATAACATTATTTTCAGGCTCATGTCCGGGACAAAATAAAAACTACACAGTGTTTCATTTTTTGGTTTTATTGTCCATTTATTTGCAATGCCCGTCCACCTTCATTCACAATGGTCGAGAAGTGTGAAGATCTTCTGCAGGATTTTAAAAAATGTTTCAAAGGCAAAATGCAAAAGCCAAAAAGTTTCCAAATCAGCAAAGCGTTCGTTTTGCATGTTTTTCCGGATGGAAAAGTGGATGTTTTTGACAACTATGAGTTGCAAAATCTAACCACTTTCTTCTTTAAACCTACGCTTAAACTAGAAAATCTTTCGAAAAGTCCTCGGCCACGAATTGGATTAAAAGCTGCCAAAATAAAGGATGTAAAAAATCTCTTCCAGTAGTGAAGCGCTAAAGGAAAATAATTTTTCGAATCATATTTTTTCAAAGTACAAACTCAGAATCCAGATGCCGAAGAAACTGAAGAAAGTGACGAAAATGACTAAAAGTATTTTCTAATAAGATATTGTTTGAATAAATTATTCTTGTTCAATAATATGCATAATATCATATGTTAAATGTTTAATAAATAAATTATTTTAATGATAATATCTGGAGTTACTGTTGTGCATTTGTTTTGGTAAGATTCACTTGACCTTCACGTCGTTCGCTGCAGCGCGTACGTAGCCGCCCAGGCACGTTTTTGGGCAGCGTCAAGATTACCGCTTGGATTTTAAAACAATCATAATTTTTGAACTATTAATCCAATTGATCTAAAACTTTCCAGAAAACTTCTTTGAACCGTAATGAACAACTTTCTCACTGGAAGCTTTCCGTAGCTTAAAATTCGTTCCATAAACGAGGCGCTTGAACGTTAAAGTTCATGATTTTTGCATTGCCTCAAAAAAAAATTAATAACTTTTTTGTTTATTACAATATTCTCGTTTTTCATTCTCAGATAGTTTCAGAAGACTTAAACACGTACTTTGTATTGGGGAAATCGGGAAATGATGAAAATTGACTAAATTAGCGCGAGTTGAAGTGAAAAAAGATTGGAATTTTTCGTTTTCAAAAAATCCACTTTTTACCAATTATCTCAAAAACTACAAAACCTATAAATTTTTGCAAGAGGAAAAAAAGATGCACCTTGAAATTCTATACAAGTATCAGTCTTTAAAATTGAAATTAGAAAGATTTTTAAAATTAACACTCAGGACAATACTTCTCAGGCTGAATCCGCCCGCGTCCCCTTTTGGACGCCAGCGGTTTAATTATGCACAAGAATGTATTTAAATTGTGTAAATTTTGACTTCAGACAATAAAAAAGTGTATAACACATATTTTATAAATAATAGTTTATTTTTATTGAACTCCAAAAACCGACTCATAGTTCACAAAACATTTTGTAATAGATACATTTGTTGAAATACCATATAATGTTTCTGCAGCTTGATATATAGAAGTTAATTGTAGAATTTAATAATGATAATATTTGAATTTTTCTAAAAATAATTTCAGCTGAGAATTTTTTCGATTACAAACTTATAATTAATTATTTTCAATCACTTTTCCAAGAAATTTCTTTTAGAATTAATTGTTTTGTAAAATATAAGTTGGTTTTTGGAATTCAATGAAAATAAACTGTTATTTATATAATATATGTTTTATATTTTTCTTGCCTGAAATCAAAAGTTACACAATTTGTATACATTATTGTGTATATTTTAATAAGTATTTATTTAAATAACAAGAATTGTTTTTCAATCTTATTTTGAATCGCGCTTCAAAGGTTAGACAACCAGCGCTCAGCCCCAACGCACGCATGAATGAAAATTATTATCATTTCATTATTGCATTAAATAGTCCCTAAAAAAGAAAAACTATTTTTCAATTGCATTTACACAGAAAAATTACTTTCTACGAATATATTAGAAAAATAGAGCAAAAATTAACCGATGCCCATGCATTTGGTCAATTGTTATCCCCTCAGTATTCAGCGAAGTGAAGTGAACTAGTGATTGGAGTGAAAATACCTTATTGTATATGTAGACGGTCATGACTTTTTCTATACATTCCGGCTTTAGTTTAAATGTCGATGGGCATGACTAACCTAACTTTTGGAAGTTGCATTAGGAAGTTATAATTTTATTCTAAGTGATTGGTACGCCCTGTTAAATGAAAGAAATTTGAAAATTAGGTAAATATTGCTTCAATTGGTTTCCTTATTAACAATTATTTAGGCTAATATCGCAAAGTGAATAGTTGCTTTGACTGGTATTCAGGTGGCTGACAGCGCGGTTCAGAACTCCACAACTCTGCATGAGCCAAAATTCAGTCTCCAAATGATACTTTCCCCTAGATGCCCACATGGGCATCTACGTTCAGAGGAATACATTTGAGACTTGAAAACTCTCTCAAATGATCATTGGGAGCCCAATGAAATTTGAGCTGCAACAAATTTAACACCAGCGTTTTTCTGTGAACCTTTGGACATTTAATCTCCAGTAATCCTAACGGATAATCCTCCGTAGGATCATAGACCAGTGAATCTGGTGATGCTCTTAATCCTGGGAAATTTGAGTTTACCCACAAGCCTGTGGTTTCAATATTGAATCCAAAATTTGATGAAATATACGACTTCATGTTCGATCAAAATTTACGAAATTTAAATTTGACCAAAATCCAAATTAAAAATCCCATTTAACGTCCAATAATCAAATTGATGCAAAATCCTGTTAAACAAAACAAGACTCCAACGACCAAATTTGGACCACAACGAATAAACGAAAACCAAAAATCCTATTGTAATCAACGTTTCAATACTCGCACAGTACCCTTATCAAGCCAGTTATTAGTACTTTTCTATATTTCGTCCATTTTTCGGAATTTTGCATATTACCTGTGATTCCTTTTGGCCCATTCGCACAAATTTTAGAGCATTTTTGAACTGGTTGACTTTTTCAAGTGAGATCTGACGTCTATCAGCAGTTAGGTCGGAATCCACGTATGCCGGTTTCCAAACCCTGGTGGACCGAAGAAACCGAATGGAGCCTTTACAAAGTACCCGTAAAGACCCCATTGGGTCCCCATTCGGTTTCTTTTAAAAACCTCGAAAAAACAGCAAAATCAACTTTTAAATTGTTGAAATTCGGATTTTTTACCGTTGTAAAAAAAAAACTACTGCGATTATTTCGTGACCTTCTATATGGAATTTTAACGCAGAATCCGAATTTCAACAATTTAGAAGTTGATTTTGCTGTTTTTTCGAGTTTTTTAAAAATGAACCGAATGGGGACCCAATGGGTTCCTTACAGGTACTTTGTAGAGGCTCCATTCGGTTCCTTCGGACTACCAGGGAAGTATTTCCCATGCGAAGAAGAGTAGGATTTTTTCTTTTTTTTAAATGAATAAATATGAAAATCTGTAAAAAATGTCCCAATTTTATCCTCTGATTCCTCCTCATTGGAAATTTTTTCTGGGAAACGTGGATCAAACCGCTGTCTCATGGCTTGCGGTGTCTTGCAACTGTACTGCATATAAAGCATATAAAATAGCTGCGATATGAGAACATCGTCCCATTGCTGACGCCTTGCAACGGCATTGACCACGAATCACTTCCCCAGTCTTATTGCTAATAGTCAGAGAGTCGAGGTCGTTTCTGGCGAGTTATTAGGTAACGGTTCTGCCACTATTTTCCTGATTGTTGAGAATATACTGCCTTTATTTTAAACAATTCAGTTTCGAGTTATTTGATTTTGAATTACTTTCTTTCATTACAAAATTATGAAGAGAGTGAGTTAAAAATTAAATATTTTAAACTGAAATAACATTTGAATAATATTTACAAAAGATTCAATGTTTCTCATTGAAACAGTTCAATTTTGAAAATTAAAATTTGCATGTACATTCTTTAATTTCGAGCATGAGATTAAAATCGTCTTTCGAAAGGAAGTATTTTTTAATTATTTATACTCGAACTGCAAACCCTGTGAATTATTAACTCTTTCAAGTCTTCCAAACCTGCATTTTAAAATTCTTTACATTGCAAATTCACGCTTTAAAATAAATTATTTATACAATATAATAAATTAATAATAATAAACACTTCTTAAAATTCTTAATTGAGTTGAGATGAATTTACTGACATATTTCTCGTATGTTACAAAAAATCCTTATCTTCCCCGTCAAGCAGTCACCTTGATTTAAAAAGTACTATAAAAACATGAATAAAAAAATATTTTAACTTCTTTCAGTTTCACGTATTTATTACAAACCATTTTTTCACCATTTTCTAATCATATTTCTTTTATTGTACGAATTTTCAGAGAAAAATGTTCAAACTAAAAAAATCGCATTTGCGTTTATTTTGGTAATTTTAAAGCAGGTGAATTTAAAAACTGACAACCCACTTATAATGATAGATATCAATTCATTTTCAACTGCATTTCTTTAAAAATGCTTTATCAACTTTTTATTATATTTTATTATTATTAAAATTATTTCACTTTTATGCAAAACACTATTTTTTCACTGTTGAAATCTTACGACTATACGCAGTGTAATGTATTTTTTCCCACCTTTCGCTCTTAAATGAAAAGCACTATCGTGTATATTCTATTTCGTGAACTGGCTAGGTGAATTTGGGATGCTTTAATTAAAAAGTTGAGATAAAAGAATCTGAAAGATCTTAAGGGAATTTTTATAATTATGCACAATTAAACATTTTGAAAAAAGTACTGTTTTTTAGGTATTCAAAGATTAATTTAAGAGCCTATTAATCAATATTTTAATCATTCTTTTAGTACATAACGGTGACAAAAATAAACAATGGTGGAAAATAACAAACATCTTAATTGAAAATTAATACTTTTTTGATGTTTAAAGATTACTATATATTTTTTGAATTCATTGTTTATTGGTAGAAAATTGATCTTCTCGGTTAAAAAATCATCTTTTTCATTGAAAATTTAACTCTTTTTGGAAATTTGTTGATTATGAATTGAAAATTTAACTATTTTATTTATGCTTTAAAATTGACATTTTTCAGTAACAAATTCATCTATTTGGTTGACAATTTTAAAAGGTTTGTTTTCAAGTTTGTTGTTTTTTATTAGAAAATTAATTTTCTCCCTCCCGATGGAAATCTCAGAGTATATGCTAAAGATTCTCTAGGTTCAAAGAAGCTCAGAGAAATTCTCCGCAGGCAATCAGGTAGATATATTTAAAGGACCAGGTAGCTCGTTAAAATGATTTGAAGGCTTTATAATCTCTTTTCCGAAATTAAAATAAAAATACGATCATAAATAACAAGCAGAGTGGCTGAAATTGAAATAAGAATTCGATCATAACTAACAAGCAGAGATGCTATATCAATAGAGTAGCCGACACTCAAGGGTCCTTTGTTAAGCTTTCGGATTAAAATTTAGAAGTAGATTTTTTTAATTTCACAGTTAACAGCCTAATCCATAATTATTCGGAATCCACGGGTTTCGATGATTCCAGATATCTAACCTTTTTTGTTTAAAAGCTTAAAATTGAAATTAATACAACGTTTCTCGTAAATAGAATGAGATACGGGAAAAAATACAATATTTTTTTATTCAACTAGAAAATTTTATATTAGGATATAAGTTATAATTATAAATAATGATAATGAGAAAATTCATCAATTAAAAAAAAAGTGTTAATAATTTTAAGAGAAATTTAAAAAGGGAGAGTCGGGTTAGCGACGGCCAACTACTGTAATAAACTCTGCCCGCCCGGTACAAGATGATTACAAAAGGAAAATTATATTACAGTCACATCACTCTTAAAAGGAACACTAAAAGGACCTTGAAAAGGACCCAAATCTCTCAGATTATCTTAGAGACTAAATCATTCAAATCGACTCTGCTTATAGACTCAAATGGGCCAGGCTATTTCGCTTGAGAATACTCAGAGATTTCTATCCATACGGCTAGATTAAAAATTCTTCCTTTTATTGAAAATTAAACTTTTTTTAAATCCGTTGTTTTTGGGTTGAAAATTGGACTATTTTATTTGTGTTTTTAATGCTTGAAAATTAATCTTATTGGAAAATTCATTTTTTGTGTTACAAATTTAAGTTGTTTTCAAAAATATTTGGTAAATTTTTAGAAATATATTTTTTTAATCACGCAGAATCTTCTAAAATTTTTAAATGTCTTAAACGGAAACGAATTTTTCTTAAAAATTTAAAAAGTATTACAAAATTAAAAAACTTGTCTTAAATTATTCCGATTTTTTCGTGGAATTTATGGAAATGTTAAAAAAAATTGAAGCATCTTTTTAAATTTTATTAAAAAATTAATATAAAAAAAATCCTTTTAAATTTTCGTATTAATCTTGAGAATATTCTTTCATTCTCTGAAACCTTTCAAAGTTTTAAAAAAGTTTCAAAGCATGTAATTTAAAATCTTTGAGACCCGATTTTTTAAAAATAATTTGTTTAAAGTTTTTTTTTGGTGTAGTGAAATTGAAAGAACTTATTAAAGTACAGTTCAGTCGAAAGGCTAATCAGAACTTTTGTGTTACGAAAGGTATGAATGTTCATTTATAAAAAAATGGGGCATAACGTAAGTTAAGTATTTCTTTTACACAAAACCTGGAAGTCTTGGCAGTGTCATTGCATTTTTTTTAATTCTGTGGAAAAGTGGAAAAGTCATGTAATTTTGCAAATATTGACAGGGTTTTTTAAATTGAAAGATTAATTTCGAAGACCATTAATCAAAGTCTTTTTAATTATTTTAGTAAGCCATGGCAATAAATGGTGGAAATTGAAAATCCTTATTGAAAATGTGTGTTTTTGTGTTTGTTTAAAATTGAAATACATATTTTTTAAACTCCCTGTTTTTGGCGGAAAATAAAGCTTGTATGAAAATTCCTTTGATGCAAAATCATGCTAAATAAAACAAGAATCCAACGACCAAATTTGGACTACAACGAATAAACAAAAACCAAAAATCCTATTCTAATCTAAAAAAAGCAAAAAACAAATAAAATTTTCGTACAAAATAAAAAAGAGGAAAGAAAAATGAGAAGGCAGCCAACCACATCCCCTTCTTTCTCTTTTTCTTTCTTTCGTCTTTTTATTTTTATTATCATCAAATTACAATAAAAATAAAAAACATAAATAAATAAATAAAATTGCATTACCAACGTTTCGGTACTCGTAAAGTACCCTTACTATATCAAGGGAAGAAAAATGTAAGTGGTAAAAATTGACAGCGCCCACGAACAGGTGCTCTCTCTTTGATACCTGAGAATCGAATGAGGGTCAGTAGGCCAATCTGTTGTAAACACAATATAAATATCTGTCACATTTACATCAGAAATAGAGAAAGTAAAAGAAAAACAGAATTCATGAAACAGCCACGTTAAATGTAATTATTCATATTAGCATAACTTTTGTTCAGCCCATCCAAATCGGTTTTTAAATTAATAGATAACTTTTTTTGTTTTTTAATATAAAGCATTTCCATGAATTCCCTCTTTCTCTCATTACTTTCACTATTCAAAATTTGAACATTATCCCAGTCAAACTCATGGCCAACATCAACAAATTCCTTTTTATGTCTGGCTAGAACACTCTTATAACAGCGTCCTAAACGAACATCACTTTTGTGCTCCTCTATCCTAATATTAAGAAGTTTACCAGTCTGTCCCACGTAATTCATCTTACAGGTCCGGCAAGTGATCTTATAGATAACACCACCCTTTTCAAAATTATCTAAAGGATATCTTTGCAAAAATCTATCACCGAATCAATTTTAAATGGAATGCGAAAATTGTATGATTTTTTAAATTTTTTTAACATAAGTTCAATAGTTTTAGAAATTTGACCAAAAAATCGAAGAACAAAAGTATTAAACGACCTATATTCCTTTAACTCTTTCTGGTTATCTACAAGCAAATTATTAATCTCTTTGTTTTTGATTTGTTGAACTCTAATTGCAATATGTTTCTCAATTAACTTTTTTGGATAATGATTTAGAAAAAGGATACTCCTAACAATATTAAAATTTCTTTTGTGAAATGAATAATAGGACAAACCTAGAGCTCTGTGAACTAAGTTTTTAATTACTGCAATTTTGTTTTGAAAGCGATGAGCAGAAAGGAAATTTAAAATTCTACCTGAATATGTACTTTTTCTGTACCAATTGGTAATAGTATTACCATCCCAACCCTTAATTACTTCTATGTCCAAAAAACTGATCTTATTATCCTGTTCTATTTCATGAGTAAATTGAAGTTTTGGATTAAAACTGTTAAAAGTATCAATGACGATCTGTAACTTTTCTAGAGGAACACATAATATGGTACCGTCAACAAACCAAAAATAAAAAGGCAAAACAAAACCTAATTTCCCAATAACAAAAACCTCCAAATCTTCCATCACTAGTTCTGCCAAAATCGGAGAAATGGCTGAACCTATGGGAGTACCAGACTTCTGTCTATCGAAAGACATAATCTTTTTGACATAATCGAGTACGGGTTTTTAAATTAGCCCATCTATTTAAAATTGCCTTTTCAACTAATTCAAGGGGTATGCTCGGAAACATTGCAATAACATCCAAAGAAATCATTACATGGTCATCCGGAACCTTTTTTTGAATGATACTTTTTTGAAATTCCCAGTTATTTTTGACATTATATTTAGAAGTTGTGATAGAGTCCTTGAGAATCAAATTAAAATTGTGTTCTAAGAGTTCGGTGAGAGTATTAATAGTTGAAATAACTATTGTTAAGGGATAGCCATATTTATGAATCTATCTCAAATCATAACATCTTGCAAGAACTGTGTTTTCGGTGTTAATATCAGTCCATCTTATATCCTTTCCCAGAAGTCCTTTCTTTCTCCAATTGTCAAGCATCTTAAAAGTGTCTCTTTTTAATTTTTTTAGCGGATTTTCATGTAATAATTCAAAATTATCATTATCAGAAAGCAAATTCTCCATATCCCTAATATAATTCGATTTGTTCATGCAAACAGTAATACTGTCTTTATCAGCATTCATGCAAACCATATCAGGCTTGTTTCTAAGAAGTTCTTTCGTCATCATGAAACCTTTAGGAATTCTACGATCAATATAACTGAAATGCAAACTATTTTTCTCAACAAAGCTCTTTGACAAGTGTAAAACCTTGTTTCGGTAATACTGCTGATCCAAAATAGGAATTTTGTGTATATTTGATTCAACATCTTTTACTATTTCCATCATTTCTTTTGCCTTAGTTTTTACCACACGGTTACTAAAACCTTGACCTAATCTGAAAAAATCTGTAACTGAATCAGGAATTTGAATATCTGTCAAATTAACAAACCCAGGATCTTTACCTCCTTCTTGAAAAATCCTGTGAAAATTTAAATTTTGCTCTTGAACACTAGTTTGCTAATGCATTAAATTTGAAAGTTTGTTATCATGTTTTACATCGCTGCTTAAAAATCTTTGATTGAGGAGAATCTGATGCTTTAAAAGATTAATAATTTCATCTTGTTGTAAACAAACTTCTAATTCACTACTTATTCTTGAAATTCTTGACTTTAAGAAATTAACATGATTTGAAACATCTTTGATAAATAAATTTAGTAGTGAAAATTTAAAATTGTTTAAAGTGTGTTCAAACTTTCTATTACAAAAATTATTGTAAAAAGAAAAATGTCAAAATTTGTTATCCAAGAAAAAACTTTTTTTAGGTAAAACATCGTTTCTTCTACATTTAATCAAAAATCTGTTTTGAAGAATACTCCCTCTTAATTTCTTATTGATATCACACCATAATTGCAACTTTCTGAACACCTCAGGACCATGTTTAACTCTTTTCTGATTAAAAAACATAATATCATAGAAATGACCTCCAGTCCAACTCAGCTAAATCAAAATTTAAGAAATTTAAATTAGGACAAAATCGAAATTAAAAATCCCATTTAACGTCCAATAATCAAATTGATTAATTGATTTATAATTTGGATTTTGGTCTAATTTAAATTTCTTAAATTTTAAAAATTTCTTTTTTGTATTGAAAATTCAAATATTTCGTTAAAAATTAATTTTTTTATTTAAAATTTTGGATTGAAATTTGAAGTATTTACCAAGAAAATTTTGTGGTTCAAACTGAAACTATTCTATTTCTTTTTTTATTGGCTTAAGATTAATCTTCTTAGTTGAGTATACTTTTTTTTATAGAATATTGAACTATTTCTTGAAAATTCGTTGTTTTTATAAATATTTTATAAATATTAGGAAATCTTTTAAACTTCTAAAATATTTTCAATCACTTCAACACTTCTAAACTCTTCAACGCCCAAATTTTTCTTACAATTTTTAAGTCCTCAAAAATGAAAAAATTGTCGAAGATATTATGGATTCTTTCTCAGCATTTTTAGAAATCTTTTAAAATTTTCTCTTAAAATTTATTTTTAAAAACAATAAATCCTTACAATTTTTCATATGAATCTAAAGAATATTCTTTCATTAAAAACTTTCAAAATTGACAAAAATGTTTTAAATTTGTTCGAAAACCTAACTGATTGCATTCTGTATGAATATCATTTTAGTGGATGTTTTCAGTTTGTTATTTGCTGAGATGCAGAAAAAGGTTGAGCGAAATATAGATTTTCTTAAGATATCGAAAGAAAAAGCTTTTTAAGAATTTTGAAAGATTTGAAGATGATAAAAAAGCGTTCTTAAGTTTCCTAAGAAAATTCAACAAGTTTCTTATTTTTAAGGTTCATTTGAAGACAATACTTAAAAAAGATTTCAAGATTTTTAAAGAAAATTATCAAAATTATCAAAAATTAATTTTGAAAGAATATTCTACAACTTGTTCAAAACATTTTAAAAAATTTCCAAAAAGGATTTTTGAAAATTTTAAGGTATTTTTCATAATTTTTCACGACTAAATAAAATAGGAAAAATTATAATTCTTTTAAAATATATACTTAAAACTTAAAAAATAATTATAATATTGAGAACATTTTTAAAAGATAAAAGAAAATTTAGATTTCTGAAGATTTTGAAATAAAGTTTTGGATTCTATTTCAGAATTTGGAAAGGTTTTAAGAAATTAAAAATTTTTTGACTAACATTTCGGGGAAAGTTTTAATTGATTTTGTATTTAAAAAACAACATTTTTTAAAGAAAATTTAAAAATATTTTGAAACTTTTTAAAGCATTTAAAAAATGCGTTGACTCAAGGATCCGATAAACAAAAGTATCAACAATCAGAAATTTCCGAAAAAGTAAATATTTATATATGACCCAGTTCACGGTCGTGAGGCATGGCCATGGTTGTGATTTATCGCGTATATACTTATACTGGCGTCATTTTTAGATGACGGTTGCTGACAGTAGGACCATGCGGTGGTTGTTTAACCTTTTTCTTTAAATTTTGATATAAAATATTTCCTAAATTCATATAATTTGATGTAATATTTAATATATTACTGACAATTGAAAATTCTTAAATTAGAAAAGACCGGAACAATAAAATTCCTGATAGTTTCTAAGGTTATTGAATTTAAAATTTCACGAATATTAACATTTAAAAAATGGTGTGAGTATAAAAAAACTAATTTTAATTAATAAAATGTTTGAATTCCTTGTTTCTTGATAGACAATAAAGCTTGTATGGAAATTCCTTTCTTTATTGAAAATTCAAATATTTGGTTAAAAATTAATTTTTTATTAAAAATTTTGGAACAAAAATTGAAGTATTCAACAAGACAAATTTTTTAGTTCAAACTTTAACTATTGTATTTATTTTTCTATTTGTTTAAAATTAATCCTCATAGTTGAGAATTCTTTTTTATACAATATTTATTCTTCAAAGCCCACATTTTCCTTAAAATTTCCAAGAAAATAAAAAAATTGCCGAAGATATTTTGGAATTTTCCCCAGCATTTTTAGAAATCTTTTCAAATTTTCTTTAACAATTTATTTTTGAAAACAAAAAATTGTCATATTGAATCGGAAGAATATTCTTTCATTACCTTTCAAAATTGTCAAAAAGATTTTAAATTTGTTCGAAAACCTGACTGATTGCATTCTGCATGAATATAATTTTAGTGCATGTTTTCAGTTTGTTCTTTGCTGTGATGCCGACAAATGTTCAGCAAAATATATATTTTTTAACATTTAAAAAGAAAAAGCTTGTTAAGGATTTTGAAAGATTTGAAGGAAATAAAAATGTTTTCTTAAGTTTCCTAAGAAAATTTACAATGTTTTATTTATTTTTAAACTTAATTTAAAGAGAATATATAAAAAGATTTCAAGATTTTTACAGAAAATTATAAAATTAATCATCAATTAATTTTGAGCGAATTTTCTACAACTTCGTAAAACAGTTCAATTGTAAAAAAAATTCTGGAAAATTGTGAGGTTATTTTTATAATTTTGCACAATCAAAAAAAAATTAGAATTAGAATTAATTAAAAACATAATTTTGAAACTTTAACAAATAATTTTAATATTGAGAAGACTTTTAAAAGATAAAAGAAAATTTCGATTTTGGAAGATTTTGAAATAAAATTTTAGATTCTTTTTCAGAATTTGGAAATCTTTTAAGAAATTAAAATTTTTTGGCTTAAGATTCCGAGGAAAGTTTTAATTTTTTTTATTTTAAAGTTAGGAACATCTCTGACAAACTGCTTCAATAATGTTCTTAACTTTGTAACCATTTTAAATGAGGTTATATGTATAAATCTAATGATAATGATTATGAATTTTTCATTATTAATTTAGTTAAATAAAATTTTCAAATAAATAATTATATTTAATGGTACATTTTTAAATACTGTGAGATAATGATGGACCTTAATAAATTACACTTTAATAACCAAAAAAGAACATTTTGCAGCTACACGGCGCAAGTATTTCAAAATTAAAAATGTTTTTAAATGTCGGAAAAATTTGACTCTTCCAAAAATATAATAGGATGGATCAACAGTTAAAAAAATTTTAATTGAATACTTTAAACATTTTTAATCATTATATTTTTTGAGAAATTAATTCGTAGAGAATATTTGTGAAGATTTAAACAAAATTGAAAGAATAATCTGAAATATTTTAAGGAAACCTCTTTAGATTTTTCAAAATTTAAAGAAGTAACTACGAAAAGCTTGACTCGTTTCGAAAGATAATTTGATTGTTAAAATGTTTCAACGAGATTTGCATATAATTTAAAAGTGGAACGAAATCCATTTTTATCGTGTTTTTATATTTGCAGAAATAGATTCTTATGAAATATTTTAAAACATTAAAAAGTGTTTGAAAGAGAAATCTGCAATTATTTCAGGAAACTTCTTTAAAAATTTTTAAATTATAATAAAATGTAAAAGAAAAATTTCAATTATTTTAATGACACTTCGTTAAAGTTTAAAAGTTGAAAAAATACATAGGGCGCTACGAAATTTTTGCAATACAGACGAAACATTTATAGTTTTTCGAAGTACTTTCCACCGCAGTGAAGACAGTTTTTCATACGTCGAAACCAGTCATCGAACCAACCCTGCCGCTTTTCTTCTGGAAGATCTGCACACGCTTGGTCCCACGCCGTTAAAAGGTCAGTTTCGTCAGTAAATCGACGCCCTTTTAGTTGTTTTTTTACTTCCGGAAATAAACCAAAGTCACAGGGAGCAACATCTGGACTGTAAGGAGGGTAATCTAGAATAGTCAGTCCAGATTTGACCAAAAAAGCTACTGTGACCCAGTGATCCCAGATCTGAAACGAGATGTGGTCCAATACTATGACAGGGCTATGTCCGTGTGAACATAGTAGGAGACGATGTTCATGACTGCGTTTCGCGCGCAATCCATTTCTCCTCTTCTGAATTTGAAAACTCGAAGGTGCACGATTGCCGGTCGGAAAACTCCGGCGGTTCTATTTATATCCCTATCCGCTTTGAAATAAAACAAAGATATTATAAACGTAGATGCGGTACGGGGCGTCGGAGTGGGAAATTATATATATATATATATATAGGACATCACATTTTCTGCCCTATCGAGGTGCTGCCCTCATCGTACTACAAAGTCGAATTCTTGTTTTCTCATTCTTCGTAAAAT
>NC_046663.1:130019062-130021166 GCF_010883055.1 Belonocnema kinseyi
TATATATAGGACATCACATTTTCTGCCCTATCGAGGTGCTGCCCTCATCGTACTACAAAGTCGAATTCTTGTTTTCTCATTCTTCGTAAAATATGACGGTAAGGCAGTAGAAAAATATTTTGAGGTTAGAAAAGTTTGGCATGTATGTATCGCTGAATTTTTTCAGATCTGAAGCTTGATCCAGGTTTTCGGTCCAGTTTTTTTTTTAATTATAAAAAAATGTTATCGAAAAATCATACTTTTTAATTTTAAAAAAGTATTATAGAAAGACATTTCAAGATAAACAAGTGCTGAAAGCA
This sequence comes from Belonocnema kinseyi, assembly GCF_010883055.1. Classification (NCBI taxonomy): domain Eukaryota; kingdom Metazoa; phylum Arthropoda; class Insecta; order Hymenoptera; family Cynipidae; genus Belonocnema; species Belonocnema kinseyi. The sequence goes on from NC_046663.1 coordinate 130,019,362, forward strand.
TTTTTCTTTGACAATTTTTTTTTTTTTTTAATTGAAATAATCAAATATTTATACCAAAGAAACAACTTTTTTAATGTTTGAAATATTTAAACATTATTGTTTAAATTAAAAATAATAATTAAAACAAAATATATTTCTGGATAAGATATTTTGGTTGAAAATGTATATAGTATTTTTTAAATCACAAAAGTTCTTCTGAATAATCGAAATGTTAATTAAAAAACACGTGTTTTTATGTATTAATTTGTCGGTAAAATTTTTTGTCTGATTTTAATTTTAAATTCAAACAATAATTTATAACACTTTAAATAATAAACCAAAATTTATTTGATAACAATATTTTATTATCGTAGTTTTAATAAATAATTAATATTGATTAAGAAACAATTTTATTTGGGGAGTCTTATTATTTGGGAATTTTAAAATTCGTTAATATTGTAAACTGTTCAGGAATTTTATTATTTTTGGAATTGTATTTTTTGGGACAGAGAGTTCTACCGAGTCGGGAATTTTATTTCTCGGGATATTTCAGCTGTTCCCATAGAATTACAGAAAAATTCGCTCTAATTATCTAATTTTTATTCATGGGTCTTGGCAATTTTTTTCTAATCCATTTCAGTGACTGGTAAACAGGGGTGATTTTCTCTTAGAAAATAAGTGACTAAAATTTGAAAAAATTGGGTAGGCTTTTTTGACATCTAGGTTTGTAAAAAAGGTAAACTGCAGAAAATTTAAAAACTAATTTAAGAACTATTTATGCTCTTTTAAGATACCAATACAATTTACATAAGACTAATTGTAAAATTTTCAAATTTTTAGGCCTTCAGTTTAGGAGCTTGAATTTTAACGTTAAAATTGCTTCATTTTTAGAATACAGCCTTATTGTTTGAATTTTAAGAATGTTTAGAAATTGTTAAAAGGCGAAAAAGTTTGAATTTAAAATTTAAAAATGCGAAAATACACCATTTTCCATGTTCATTTGCAATCCAGCGAGTCACTTTCTTTCGCTTCTTTTGAAAGTCGATCCTTTGCTTTCAGTTTTCTTTTTAAACTATACCTTGAATTCAACGCATTTCAAATTAAATTTTTGCAGCTGCATTTAGATTGAATTATACAAAGGTTTTTTGTTTTATATATAAATTAATTAAAAAATTTATTGGTTTTTCACGATAGTAATTTATAACTCTAAAATGGAATAATTGTAGCTCAAACATGAAAAAGTAGACTAATTTCATATTTAAAGAGATTCTATCACATATATTGAATTATTAAAACCTCTGACCTTTCTTAAGGTTTTTAAAACTCTTTTAAAAACTTGTTTTTAACAATTTTCGTTGTGATATCTTAATAAAAGAATAAGTGCTATTTAGTCTCCAGAACAGCAATTTCAAAAATATTTAAAGCCTTAATAATTTAGACATTTTAAATTTGTAGTCTTGAGAATATATTGAATAATTTCAAATTTAAAGCCATTTAAATATTTCATCTGAATTTTTGAATGGGAAGTGTTCGATAATTTTAGATTGAAACCTCTCAAATTATTTAGTTACAAATTAAAATCATGCAACTTCGAGTTTTATTTATTTTTTGATAATTTGCCCCCCCCCCCCACAAATTTTTTTTTATAAGAAAATAACGCCTGATTTTTGTAAAAATTAACAAATATATATTAAAGGTTCACCCAAGGTCATTTTTGTTCAAAGAGCTTGTTCCTGAATAAATTAACTCTTATTGTTTCCGATTTCGTTCTGTCACTCAGGGTAATTTTCTGTGAAAAATATTGATTTACAAAGAATATTTGTCAA
>NC_046663.1:130021266-130043717 GCF_010883055.1 Belonocnema kinseyi
AATAAAAAAATCTGTGTCAAACCACAATCCAATCCGACTATTCTTTCAAAAGTTTTCCGATATACAGACAACCACAACCACAATAATGACGACGTAGACGCCGGATGAGAATGTGATAAAATAATCATGGGGCCTTGAAAAAGTAGCGTTTTTCGCCTCCTGACTTTTTTCCATATCAAGCTTTTTTTGCTTCAAATGTCCATTTTCGTTTGGTTTTTTGGATTTTGAAAATCCTTTAACTTTGGTAAGTTTGATTTTAAAAAAAAGTTGTCAGGATAAATTGTTCATATTTTTTTGTACCATAAATAGCTTTCGATAAAATTTTCAAATTATGAAAAAAGTGGTCTCAAAAATTTTGAAAAAGCTTCAACTTTTTGGATTTTTATCAAAAATGGCTGTTTAACGAACTCGATCTTTCTTTTTTGTCTCTCGAACAGTGTGTCAAAGCCCAATCCAATCGGACTAATCTTTCGAAAATTATCCGGTATACAGACAACAGCAACGACGACGCCGAACAGACAAACAGACGCCGACGTAAAAACTTGTTTTTCTGACTCACGGGGCCTCAAAACGTCGACATTTGATAAAATCCGAAAAATTTATTTTTCATAAAAAACTAATAGCTTCTCATTTTTGATGAGAATATAGAAATTATCAACAAGATTTGTAGAAAATCTTTCAAAGAATAAAATTATTGTCCCGTAAGTTACAACCAAAAAATTACAATTTCAAGAAAATGAAAGTTGTTTTAAATATTAAGCTAGACTCGCGACCGGGACAAATCAGAAAATGAAAGTAAACTTGAAAATTGAACTGCAGTTAGAGTATTAAAAACTAAACAGTGATTGATTTTACAAGGTGATTGTAGATCTGTTCAAAATGATATAATTTACATATTTTAACGTTAAAATTTGAAGTAATTTAATTGCAAAGACTTAGTAGTGACACAAGTGTAAAGTTCAAATTAATCGCTTCTTAAATGAACCCTTTATTCAATTTCAAAATCTTTTTGAAGTATTATTTCAGTATAAAATATTCCATTTTTAATCTATTTGGTTTGGAAATAAAAAAAAACAATTTACAATAGTAAACAATTTGAAAATGAATTGTCACAATTTCAAAGTGACAAATTTAAACTTGGAATGTTACCATTATAATTGATTAATTTTTTTATTTGTATTTCGAAGGTAATAGTATTTCATTGTGATTCTTAAAGAACAGTTAAATGAGCATTAATTTAGAAAAAGATCAAATAAGCTGGAGGTTTTTGAATGTTACAAAGAAAAGAACAAAATTTGGAGCTCCTCAAAAATTTTGAAATACTAGGAAAACAATAAAAATTTCTGGGTAGATTTAAAATGATTTTTTATTTTGAAAAAGTACATAACTCAAAAAGAATGTTTAAAAATATTTCAAAACGTTTCAAAAGATTTACAATATTAGAAAAAATCTGGAAACTCTTAAAAAAAATTTTGTGTGCACGATTTTACAAATATGTTAGGAAAAATGGGAATCAGTCTAAAAGACATTTAAAAGTTCCGAAAATTTTTAAAATAATTTTAAAAGATTTGAAATAATTTAAAAGCGAATAGATACTTTTGATGATTTTGAAATGTTTTCAAATATTGACTTTTTATTTTGAAAAATTACATAATTTTAAGAGGAGGTATAAAAATATGGGACCACTGACAAAAATTCCGAAAGGGATGAATGAAAAATCCCAAAAAATGAAATCTCCGGCACCTGAATAATAATTTTATAAAAATACATTAAAAAACACGTGTGCTTTAAAAGAAAAAAATGTTCTGCCTAAATTTTCTTCGTACCTACATGATAACATTTTTGAAACAAACTTTGCAGGATTCAATTTAACAAAGACTTATATCAAAATTTATTTTTATTATTTTTTTTTATTAATAAAAAATTCGATTTTTCAGAAGTTTTTTGTTTTTTTCGAATACTATGCACATTTTCAAACAATTTTTTTCATCCAGAAATATATATTCGATTATTGTATTTTCAACAAATAAATAATATTTAATAAACAATTTTTTAAATTGTTTAAATTCAGGATTTTTCTAGTTCGGATATTTTATGATTCAGGCATTTTCTTTGGGGATTTTTAAAATTTAGTAATATCTTATTGTCTAGAATTTTATTTATTTTATTTTTCGTGAATTTTGCAATTCGACTTTTATATTTCGGGAATTTTATTATTGGTTACTGTAAAAATTCCGAAATTATAACATTGCAATGTTATAATTTCGGAATTTTTACAGTGATGTGGGAATTTTATTTTTAATTTTCCAATTAGGGGCTTTTATATTTCGAGAATGCATTGTCGAAATATAAAAGTCCCGAATTGGAAAATTCTCGACAATTTACAAGCTTACCGAATTTAAGAATTTTCGACAGAAAAGTTCCGAATTATCCAATATCCGGGCTAGACAACTCTCTAATTTGAACAATTAAAAAATAGTTAGTTAAAAACATTTTTTTAAACAGAATAATAAAATATTTTTACCGAGGAAAAACATTTTTTAATGTTTAATGTTTCTAAAAATTATTGTTTGAATTAGAAATGACAATAATTGAACAAATGTATTTTTGGATAAAAAAAGTTGTTTGAAAGTGTCTATTTTATTTTTGTACATTACAGAAAACGCTCGCAAAAATAAAATTATTATTTAAAAAATAAAAGTCGCGTTAATCAGTCTGCATTGAATCCTGCAAAGTTTGTTTCATTTGAAGCTCACGTGTTTTAAATTTATGTTTGTATCACATAACTGTTTTCTCAATTTCTGCAATTCGGGAATTTTCTAGTTTGTATATCTTATCATTAGAAAGCATTTGTCTGGAGTTTTATTATTCGAGAATTTTCAAATTCCATAATATCGTAAACTGTCTAGAATTTCATTATTCTAGAATCTTTTAATTCAGTATTTTCCTGGTTTCAGCATTTTGTTATTTCGGGAAGTTTACAGTGTAGAAAATATTTCAAAAATTTAAAAAGATTTATAAAATTGTAAAAAAATCTTGAAGATTTTGAGGCATTTAAAACTCCTGAAAAACTTAAATAATAATTTGAATTTTACATATATCGAGTCAGCTGTATCAATTATAATGATTTAAAGTTTATTTTAAAATATATTTTATGGAATATGATATTTTTATGAATGTGCCAGTGAAATTCTGTTCGTCTAATTTTGTTTGTCAATGCGAAACGTAATCTGGCTTAGAACTGTCGTCTTAACATTTAAAACCCGAAAGAACAATTTTCCTATCACTTGGAATTATAATTATATTTTTATAAAAACGTTACAATATATAATAATTAAGAAATTGGAAAATACATACGAGAACTTGACTAGACGAATAGTCTAAAAAACTCCGTAGAAATTTCAGACCAAAAAAATAAAAATAAAAACTAAATAATATTAAAGAACTATATATAGACAATATATAGAATGAAAATTATAATTAATAATTTTAGAATTAGTGGAAAATATATGAAACCGTAATATAAATTACTCATCGACTTATATTTGTGGTATTTATTAAAACAACCGAGTTTTGCAAAGTTATAACTGTAAAAATGTTTTAATTGGCAATTTATTTTCAATCCCAATGGTTCTTGTCCAAGCTAAGTTTACCATCAGTGCGCCTCGAAGGTGTGCCGAGAGTTGCTTACAGCGCTCCAAGTGGCTGTTGGCAAACTATATCGATTGGTGGTTTCTACGGGGAGCGGTGGGTAGAGGGGAAGTGACATTTTTCGCCGGATGCGCCGTCTATATTTATGGCGGGCAACTAAGCCCGCACCGCATCTACGTTTATAATATCTTTGAATAAAATCAAGAGATTGAGATTTTAATATTTTCAGATTTCAATGCTGGCGATTTTTATGATTTGAATACTTCGCGCGCCTCTTTATATGCGCATATTTTGAGGTTACGTTATTTTAAGTATAAAATATAAATTATATAAATATTAATACTATTGTATATAAATATACCCCGATAACAATTCATGCGCGCATGTTACGCGCACGTCGATGCGCGCATGACATGCGTGCCAAAGATCACCATGTTCGCCCACACTTTGTGTTTGTAACTGAAGTGCGTACACAAGGTGTGGCACAATGCGAGCATGTTTACAATCACCCTGTGAAGAAATTTTGTGGGGCGTACATGCGCGCAACATGAGTACCCAGTGGGGACACAAAAATTTTAATTTATAAATTTAAAAAATTATTTAATGCTTATAAAAGCTACAAATTGCCTTTTCAATATAGGTGCCGTCCTGTAGCTGTAGCGTAACAGAATCACAAAGCAGAATATCATAGATGTGAAAGAGATAGCCGGCTGGCCCAGTGCCTTTTGCAACATAGTCCTTTTCATTTAAGAGCGGAAGCTTAGGCGCCGCCATGACACTTAGCGGGCATTTAAAAATTTCGGTCATATTTTTGGTAAAATGTACACTATCGTACCTAATTTTAATATAAACGTGAATGAAAATGATGTGCCAGGTGCTGAATTATTGCATGAAAAGGTGAAAAAATACCATTTGTCAGTTAAAAAGGTGGTTAAAATGCAGAAAACAATGTACCAAAGGAAAGAAGCAGCAACTTATTGACCGGTATGTGGAATGCAAGTTATGTTTACACTGCGTGTAGTGTAGGGTTTCAACAGTGAAAAAATAGTGTTTTGCATAAAAGTGAAATAATTTTAATGATAATAAAATATAATAAAAGGTTGATAACGCATTTTTAAAGAAATGCAGTTGAAAATGAATTGATATCTATCATTATAAGTGGGTTGTCAGTTTTGAAACCTAGAGAATCTTTAGCATATACTCTGAGATTTCCATCGAGAGGGAGAAAATTAATTTTCTAATAAAAAACAACAAACTTGAAAAGAAACATTTTAAAATTGTTAACCGTATAAATGAATTTGTTACTGAAAAATATCAATTTTGAATCATAAATAAAATAGTTAAATTTTCAATTCAAAATCAACAAATTTTCAAAAAGAGTTAAATTTTCAATGAAAAAAATGATTTTTTAACCGAGAAGATCAATTTCCTACCAATAAACAATGAATTCAAAAAATATATAGTAATCTTTAAACATCAAAAAAGTATTAATTTTCAATTAAGATGTTTGTTATTTTCCACCATTGTTTATTTTTGTCACTGTTATGTACTAAAAGAATGATTAAAATATTGATTAATAGACTCTTAAATTAATCTTTGAATACTTAAAAAACAGTACTTTTTTCAAAATGTTTAATTGTGCATAATTATAAAAATTTCCTTAAGATCTTTCAGATTCTTTTATCTCAACTTTTTAATTAAAGCATCCCAAATTCACCTAGCCAGTTTACGAAATAGAATATAGACGATAGTGCTTTTCATTTAAGAGCGAAAGCTTAAGCGCCGCCATGACACTTAGCGGGCATTTAAAAATTGCGGTCATATTTTTCATAAAATGTACACCATCGTACCTAATTTTAATGTAAAAGTGAATGAAAATGATGTGCCAGGTGCTGAATTATTGCATAAAAAGGAGGGAAAAAATACATTACACTGCGTATAGTCGTAAGGTTTCAACAGTGCAAAAATAGTGTTTTGCATAAAAGTGAAATAATTTTAATAATAATAAAATATAATAAAAAATTGATAAAGCATTTTTAAAGAAATGCAGTTGAAAATGAATTGATGTCTATCATTATAAGTGGGTTGTCAGTTTTAAAATTCACCCTGCTTTAAAATTACCGAAATAAACGCAAATGCGATTTTTTTAGTTTGAACATTCTTCGCTGAAAATTCGTACAATAAAAGAAATATGATTAGAAAATGGTGAAAAAATGGTTTGTAATAAATACGTGAAACTGAAAGAAGTGAAAATATTTTTTTATTCATGTTTTTATAGTACTTTTTTAATCAAGTTGACTGCTTGACGGGGCAGGTAGGGATTTTTTGTAACATACGAGAAATATGTCAGTAAATTCATTTTTTGACTGGGAATTTTACAAATTTTGAGGAAAAAAATATATATAATCACTTAAAATATTACGAATGTCGTATCACACGATAATTTACAATAAGCTCAATTAAGAATTTTTAGAAATGTTTATTATTATTATATAATGTATAATATTATATAATTATTTATTTTGAAACGTGAATTTGCAATGTAAAGAATTTTAGAATGCGGGTTTGGAAGAATTGAAAGAATTAATAATCCACATGGTTTGAATTTGAACATTTTTGATTTAAAAAAACGTGTTGAGTTGAACTACTGTAAATAGATGTAAATAATGTGATGACTTTTTTTAATAAACTGCAATTCGAGTATAAATAATCGAAAAATACTTCCTTTCGAAAGATGACTTTAATCTCATGCTCGAAATTAAAGAAGGTACATGCAGATTTTAATTTTCAATATTGAACTGTTTCAATGAGAGAACGTTAGTATTTAAAGAACTTTAAACATCTGATTAAACCTTCATAAACTATTTTTAATGAAAATAAGTTAAAATTAATAGAATGTAGTGAGCAAATGTAAGTATCCTTGTTTACATCCTGCATGCTTGAAAAATACTCGTCTCTGCGCGCACATAACCTCACCCACATGTCACTTTTACTACATTTCGCGCAATTTTTAATATGCTTTTAAAGTGAACCATCGGGAATTTCACCCTTTCGATATATTAAACAGGGTTTTGGAAATATAATAAAATAATAAGGACATTCCAAGTAGGACTTGGACCGACTGTCACTTTTGCACTTTCCAAAACAGAACCTCTTGTGCGCACCAACCTTTTTCCTTTTCAATGGATTTTCTCGTGGTCTATTAGGCATTTCTTTTTTGGGAAGTTTTTTAACTTCCAATTGTTCGAAATAGTTTTTTTTCGTCAATGTTTACCATTCCCACATAAGTTTTAGTCAAAATTGACCGAAACTCACATAGAAGTGCTATATATCTTTAGCGCTTGCGCAATGTCGTTTTCTTAAATGAAAAGGTCTTTTGCAACGCGTCGGTTTGTGCCGGTTCTAGTTTTGTGAGAATCACGAAGTACGACAAGGAGACCGCACGCTATGTATTTCGAATGGCGCCAGTTCGCGATCGCCTGCCCTCTGAGTTTTATGCCTTCCCAAATTAGAGCTTTCCTTCAGTGAAAATATAAAATTAGAAATTGTCGTCTGCTATGGAGTGTCGAGTGTGTTTATAGGTTAAGTTTGGTTATGTCACTTGTCAGTTTGTGTTACGAACGAAATGATAATGCTTGTATAATTTATATAATTATATGAATGCCATTAAAACAAGAGGAGGAATATAAAAACAAGAGAACGCAAGTATAGATATTGAAGATTTCGAGTTTAATACCTCTCTTTTTCTGTGCCCTACTACCCGAATCACAGCCCTTACAAAAACAACGCGAAATTATTGTATAACTTATTATATATTTTTTTAGCACTGACACTTTGCACAACAATTTTTTTGCACTTAACACAAACAGTTTGCAACTGCACAACGGCATTAATAGGTTATATTTATATCGGTTCAAAATTTACATCACATGTTCTCGTAGTTCCTAGAGTATCCGCATGTAGCACTATCATCTGGGAAGACATGAAAATTTGAGGACAGTCGATCGCGATTGTGGGCGATTTCCACCATCCCCGCTATAGGCGTGCTATTTTGTTAATAAATTCCGATATATTTATTTAATTCAACCTTTTTATTTACCTCCTTTAATATAAATAAATAATTTTATTATAATCAGCCCACGCGCACCGAGTGTTTACTTCATGCACGCACGCGCATGGCGTGCGTCGCATATGCGCCTTCATGGATGGCGCATTTGACTGCTGATCGGAACACACGTCGCGCGGATTAATCCGCACATATGCCTCCACAGTGCGCGCATCCTGCGCACCAATTGTTTTTGGATACATATATTATTAATGACAATATTATAATTATGTTATATTATAATTTTCTTATTTATATCTTGATCCGCATTGAAAAGAAATTAAGGAAATTGGCGATTTTAGTGATATTTGAATATTTTGCACAATTTAAATATATATATATACAATATTAGAATATTAATACCGTGATCAATATTTTGTTGTATATTATAATGTGTTCATTATATTGTATACTTTATATTGTGAATATTATTGTACATAATGAAAATAAATTATATAATTAAGTATGTGCTATTATAATTATATATGGAATAGAATAGAATTTATTCTCTTCATTGTATACTTTTACAAGTTTTTACAATATTTTTTTGCTCTCTTAAATTTTCAAATAAAACGAAGCTACATATTTTCTCTCTTAGAATTTTTACCTGAACAGATAATACTTAAATCATAACATATTTCTGTGTCATTACAGTTCCTCTTGTCCTTAGACTATATTCTCCTCTATATCACTATTTTCTTCGACATTATAATTATATTAATATTAATTAGCTGTAAATGATTGTGCTGGAGTTTTTAAGCGTCTGATTTTTCTTTTAAACCAAAAAAGTTTAAATAGCCTCCGGACATTCGAAATTATAAAATGTGTGTATGAGAATCATTTAGAATTAAACAATTACAAACTATAGCTTCCGAGATTTTTGTTATATTATACTTTTTGCAGGACTATTTGGGACTTCGATTTTTAAGATTTAAAATTGCTAGATATTTTAAAAAGTGTTAAAACAAAATTTTATACTTTTTAGTACTTATAATTTGTAATTGTTTTATTTCAAATGATTTTCATAAATAAATTTTTTAATTTTGAAAGGCTATTTAAATTTTGTCGGTTAAATAGATAAATTCAACTTCAAACGCTTAAAACTCTAGCACAATCATTTACAGCTAATTGCTATTAATGTTAATATTAAGATCTGTTGGGATAATATTACTATAATTATAATATCATATATAGTTCATTATATATTATACTAATTCTATTATAATGTACCCTGACTATACTTCTTTTTTTACATTTTCATGTTCTAACTCAAAATTTAAATTATTTTGTAGAATTCTTTGTCCCAGATCTGAGTTCAATTTTTTTCGAAAAATCTCTGATCCAATTCAGAAATACATACAATTGCTTTGAAAAATTTCCTGTTCCAATTCAAAATTCAGGGTTAAATAAGAAAATTCAATCTTTTAAATCTGAAAATGATTTGTTTGAGGTGGAAATCTTTTGAGTTTTAAGCTTTTAAAACTGAAGCTTGACAAATGTTTAATTCAGAAATATTTCATTCAAACGCTCAATAGTTCATACGTATAAAATACAAACTTTTAACACCTTTTAATTTTTTCTACTAAATTATGTTATAATACGAAATTACCCATTTAAAACTGTTGTGCCTTTGACATTTTAGAGATTTCTGGTTAAAAACTATAAATTACGCTATTATTTTTAAAGTTCAAAATGATAGAACTTCAGGCAAATTTCAGTTCGGACCATAAAGAATTGAAAGATTAAACCAATTTCTTAACTAAAAACTTTTTAAAATAAAAGTTAAATAATTTTTATTTTAACATGTTCCAGATCAATATTTTTGCATTGTTATTTATAGATGAAAATTTGAGTTTACCAATTAAAAATGTTAGAAATTAATTTACTATCAAAATAACTGAACTTTCAAATAAAAAAAAAAATAAAAAACGTATTTTCAACAAAATAGTTACATTTTTAACCAGAAAGATTTAATTGATTTGATTGATTTATTGTCTCCATTGTATACTTTTACAAGCTTTTACCATTTTTCTGTGTCCACCTCAGTGACAATGCCCAACAATTTACATGAATTTCCCTTTCAATTTTACATGGAAAATATTAACACTTAAATTCTAACTGAATACATTAGGCGAATACATTGCAGTTAATTCATTCCCTCACATATTTTTATCCTTGATTCTACATAATATATCTCAAATTGTCCATCTTCCAAACTCATTCTTCCTCTCATTCACTCTGTCGCGCTCTCTCTGACCTCGCCCTTTGATACTTCTCTTGCTTTCTTTTCGAACTCTCTGGCAAATCGGCAGAGGACAGAGTTCGGTTTTCCCCTAAATGTTTCGATGACCAATTCTTCTAACTCCCGATCTCTCTTACCGTCCTTCCATTTATCAACACCGTCAATCCATTTTTTATCCATTTTTCCATCTAGCCCTTGACAAATCCATATGTGCGTCAGGTTCTCTTCTACTTCTCCACAAATTCTACACGTAGTATCCTTGATAATAGTATATCCATTGTATTATATCCATTGTCCCTATTGATGTTATTAGAGTATTTTAAGATTTCGATTGCTTCTCTATGTTTTCTTGGAAATTTGTTGTGTGTTTTTGCAATGACTGTTGTTTCATAAAATCAAATGTTATGTCCTGTTTCGATATGATGTTCAGCTAGTGCTGATTGCGTGAAATGTTTTAGCCTGACTTTACTTGCATGTTCCTTCATACGTTGGTTCACCGCTCTCCCGGTTTCTCCAATATAGACTTTGCCACAAGAACAAGGGATTTTATATAATCCTGGATCACTGAAGGGTGCCTTTTTATCTGGAGGGTTATTTAGTAGTTGTCCTATTTTCGCAGGTGATTTAAATATGGTTTGGATGTTGTGTTTGTTGAGAATTCTTCCTATTTGTTCTGTGGCACCTTGGATGTAGGGTAGAGTGGTTGTCATTTTTCTCTCTCTTTCTTTCGTAGGTTGTGTTGACTTGCTTTTTTGAGTGTGTTTTCTTATTGCTTTATCAATTTGTTTGTTTGTGTAATCGTTCTGTATTAGGATTTGTTTAACGTTTTGTAATTCCTTTTGTAAGTTATCTTTGTCTGTTATAGATACAGCTCTGTGTACAAGGGAGTTGATGACCGATTGTTTTTGAGATTGGTGATGGTGGGAGGAGGCATGTAAGTATCTGTTTGTATGCGTGGGTTTTCTGTAAACTTCATGTCCTAATGTGTTATCAGATTTTTTGTAAACTAATGCGTTTCCTGTAAAAGGATTTAGTTTTGCAGCGAGGAAACGTGCTAGGTTGTAAGTTGGTGAGTTTATTGCGCTGACGATCAGCCTGAGTGGAATGTTTTCTTTGTGGATTTTTGGGAGCCCGTAAAGTTTTGGAGAGATGGGATTAGTAGGAATTAAGTTAGATGTTGTTTGGCTGTCAAATTTAGAGTCTTTGAGGACTCTATGTCATTTGCTTCTATTTCATTTGCTTTTTCGGGTGAAAGGGTATATATTGTGGATTCTAAATTGCTGATTATTTCTTCTTTTGGGATTTTCGATGGAGCTACAGCAACATTATGTCCTTTAGATAAGGCTGAAATAATTTCATTGTTGAAAGGGTGGTCAGAGATGTTTTTTACTGTATTTGTTAGTTTAGTTTGCTTTATTGGAAGTAATTTGTCAAATTTTGTTTTTTGTTTTTGGGTGGAAAGCTCTTTAATCCGTTGGGATTGGTCAAACGAAATGCGGTCCAATGTGGACCAAATGTCAAATCTGAAGGTATGTGATAGGAAAAGGTGAAGTTTTAATAGTTTTTAGAGGTAGTGAACAAAAGATCTCACCTGTAATAGTCAATGTCTTTATGGAACATCTAGAAACTAGAATCTTTAACCAAGCCAAACTTAAACCAGAATTCTGGTTCCGTTACGTTGATGACACATTTGTCATCTGGCGACATGGACGAGATGAACTAAATAAGTTTTTCGATTTTATCAATCAATTACATCCTAATATCCAGTTCACCATGGAAATAGAACAAAACAGAAAATTTCCTTTCTTGGACGCATTAGTTTACAAAAAATCTGATAACACATTAGGACATGAAGTTTACAAAAAACCTACGCATACAAACAGATACTTACATGCCTCCCCCCACCATCACCCATCTCAAAAACAATCGGTCATCAACTCCCTTGTATACAGAGCTGTCTCCATAACAGACAAAGATAACTTACAAAAGGAATTACAAAACGTTAAACAAATCCTAATACAGAACGATTACATCAACAAACAAATTGATAAAGCAATAAGAAAACACACTGAAAAAAGCAAGTTAACACAACCTACGAAAGAATAAGAGAGAAAAATGACCACCACTCTACCCTACATCCAAGGTGTGACAGAACAAATAGGAAGAATTCTCAATAAACACAACATCCAAACCATATTTAAACCACCTGCGAAAATAGGACAACTACTAAATAACCCTAAAGATAAAAAGGCACCCTTCAGTGATCCAGGAATATATAAAATCCCTTGTTCTTGTGGCAAAGTCTATATTGGAGAAACCGGGAGAGCGGTGAGCAAACGTATGAAGGAACATGAAAGCAAAGTCAGGCTAAAACATTTCACGCAATCAGCACTAGATGAACATCATATCGAAACAGGACATAAAATTTGATTTGATGAAACAACAGTCATTGCAAAAACACACAACAAATTTCCAAGAAAACATAGAGAAGCAATCGAAATCTTAAAACACCCTAATAACATCAATAGGGATAATGGATATAATACCAATCCGATTTGGTTTTCCGTTCTCCCGAATTTAAAAAAAAAGACTTAATTGGCCAATCAAGTTCGACCAGTCCCCACGGTGGGGCACTCTGGCCAATCACAGGCATCGTAGAAAGTATACCTAAGAACATCATGACCTGATACCTCAGTTTCAGGTCAGCGCCACGTAGTATCCTTGTATCCCTTATTCCCTGCCTTTCATACGTTCGCACATCTTAACGCTGCCCACTGCTCCTTTTCCTCTGGACTTGTCCCTTTTTCATCCTAATAATTTTCTCTCACCAAGATGGTCTTCCATTTGCTGTATCCACTACAGTAATTGGAACTATCTATTTGCATCCAGTCCAACTGTATTTCCTGCTCTATTCTTCTTTCTACTCCCTTAATCATATTATCGTTAATCTCATTGACACGACTCCCTTCGAGTACCCAATCCAGCGTCTCTCCATCCCTTACAATTCTGCATGCTTTCTGTAACCCTTTACCCCATGCCGACGCATTCCCATTCTTGATTCCCCTCATTTTTCCCTTTAGACATATTTTTGGCCATCTCTCCTCTCTCATTCCCAAAATTTCTACCATATATTTCGAAGCCCTCATTCTTGCTTCTATCTCTAGACTTAACCTGTCTGACTCCATTCTCCAAATGTACCCAGGAGTTGTCCCGTCTTTTCCCATTGCCATCTTGACTAACCTTCCCTACATTTTCTCCAATTCTTCCCTTCTTTCCCACCCCCAAATTTCTACTCCGTATAGCCCCCCCTCCCCCGCTTTAGCCAGTGTATCCAGTATATACAATCTTTTCCCCAAACTAGCGAGACCCGCCCTTTCATCACCCCCCAAGCTGCGTTCGTGGCTGTTTGCGCTTTTCCAGCTATTTTTCTTATATGAGTTTTATAAGCCCCTCTAGTTGAAAACCAGAATCCCAAATATTTGAAGTTATCGACCACTTCTACTTCTTTTCCCTTAATTGTTCAATGTTCTCCTTTTTCCCTTCCTCCCTTCCTAAAAATCATTATTTTAGTCTTCTTTACATTTATCTTTAACTTATTTCTTTTTACATATTTTTCCAAGCTTCTAATCATTTCTGCTAAACCTTCTGCTGTGTCTGCCACTAATGCCAAATCATTCGAAAATTTTAAACCAAAAATTCGTAACATTCGGCCTCTAATCCCAATTTTCTTCAGTTTTCCGATGAGAATATTTCTGTCTACTCTATCGAAAGCTTTCTGAAAGTCAACGAAAATCCCATACAGCTTTCCTCCTTCTGTCTTAAGTTTATTATTGATTATAGAATTTAGCACGAATACGTGATCTCTCGTTGACCTTCCTTCCCTGAATCCCGCTTGGCTTTCTCTTATTAATCCCTTTTTTTCCAGCCAAGCCCCCAATCTTCTATCCATGACGATTGTTAATATTTTATATCCTAGAGAAACTCCTCTGTAATTTTCTGTATCCTCTTCTTCCCCTCCCTTATGTATGGGATATATTCTAGCTTCTCACCACCCATTTCCAACTTTTCCTTCCTTCCAAAACCCATTCAGTATTTCATGCATCTCTATTAACCAAACTGCCGGTAATCCTTTTATAAACTCTGCCGTCAATCCGTCTTCCCCTGCTGCTTTTCCCCTTTTCAAATTTTTTATTACTTTCGCTAATTCCTCCTTGGAGATATCCTCGTTTAATTCCTCCTCATCCTTATCCAACTTCATTCTTTCACCCTCCTGCTTTCTTGTTGGCTCCCCTCCCCCTCCTACTTGCGGTTTATCCTTCCCCTCTTCGATCTCTTCCTCGCCCCCTTCTAGTAGTTGCTGAAAATGTTTTTTCCATTTCTTCTTCCCAATTTTCCCTCCCTTTCTCTTCCCTCTCATTTTCGATCTAAACTCACCTATTGCTTTCCAGAACTGCCCCGTATTCCTACTATCTCTAATTTTTGCCCATTTATTTTCCTTTTCTTTTTTCTTTTCTTGGCAAAAAGCTTCTTTAGGTTCTTACGTTCCTTCGGCCATTCCTCTCTTTCTTTAGGCCCTTTCCACTTTATAAATTTCTTCAAAATCCCCCAAACCCGTTTCTTTAACTGCCCTATCTCATCTTCGGCCCTATTCCCTTCCTCTTTTCCCCTACCTGAATTATTGTTCCCAACTCTGTATTTTTTCGTCATTCCTACCATCTCAGATTCTTTCTTAATGTTTACCTTAAACCTATCCCATCTACTCTCCCATACCTCCCCCTCTAACTTTTTTCTCTCTTCCCATAAACTTATCATTTGTTCTTCATCGCCACTCATTTTAAACGTTATTGCTAGATGGTCGGACTCCATTTCTTTGACATTACCTTCTCCTTCTGCTTCCGCTTCTATTATATAGTCTATTACCGAACCTCCGTCCTCTCCAACGTGCGTCCATTCCCCTTTTTCATCTCCCCTTACTCTCCCATTTAGTCTCTTAATTCTAGTTCTTCACAGAATTTCAAAAGCTTTTTGCCCTCACTATTTACCGTACTATCCTCGGACCTCCTCTCTTTACAGTAACTTCTCGCTGGTTCGTTTACATCAAATTCTTCTACTCCTTGTTCAGATCCTATTCTTGCGTTTCAATCCCCTATTAAAATTACCCGCTCCCCTTTAGCTTGCAAGTCCCCTACTACTTTTTTTAATTCATTACAAATTTTTCCACAGCCCTCGCTGTTGTGTAATGTTACAATATTATTTATTATCCCTTTACCCCCTAAAAAATGTCCACTTATATTTAAGCCCTATGCCCATTCGTTTATTTCAATTTTCTCACTCATACTCTTTCTTATGCCTACTAATTGGACCCCTTCGCCCTACCTTTTTTTTATTCTTATCGCCTCCTTAGTCTTCCACACGTAGTCTCTGTCCAGTCCTTCGATGAAGTCTTTTTCTTTGCCTGCCTCTATCCATGTCTCCAAAATTATTATTATGTCGAATGTCTCCAAAAAATCCCAAACACTTTTCATCTTTCTTCCTCCTGCAATGTTCCACATAACTCCTCTAATGGCTCCTTCGTCTTCCTCGAAAAAAAGCAAGTTTTGTATCTCCTTCTTTTCTTCATTCCACAAATATTCGGTATTTTCTATTGTCCATCGCATGTAGCTTGTACTAGCTTCTAGCCCCCTATCCCTGGCCTCTCTGATCTGACTTTCGATCCAATCCTGAATCTGCTTTTCCCTTTCTGTAAAATCATCTTCCACCTTGATTCTGGTTCCCCTCAATTTATGCGTATTAGCCATAAGGTTCCTCTTGTTGTCCCACGTCTTAAGTTTTATTAAAGTTCCTACTGTAATGCTCTTTATTTTCTGTATCAGCATTCTTACCCCTGGGATATCTTCGATGGTGCTGCTGATCTCCTTGTCCAGGAGTTTTCCTCGAGACCTGAAGCCCACCTTGTGCAGATATATCTCTTGTTCCCTCTGACTGACACTTTTTCCTTCACTATTGTCTTCACTATTTTTTCTTTCATCACTTCCCACTGACTTCTCGAGCGCACTCTCCACCTTCCTTGTTAGTCTTTCTGAAACATCTTCCAATTCCCTCCATCCCTGTTCTACGATTTGGATTTCTTGTTCCGCCTGTATTAGTTCTAGATCCACCCTTCTCTTGTCCTCCAAAATCTTAAGTCTTTTTTTTAAATCCTCCAGTTCCGGTTTGATCTTTTTTTCCCACCACCTCGTCATTTTCCTTTCTATCATGGTTTCTAAATACGACTCCTCAGCTTCACTTAATTTTTCTTAAATTCTCTTTTTCTCACCGTTCTCCTTCGCTATTTCTTCTCCTCCCGTATCATTGAATCCATTGCCCTCCTTGTTTTGCGTTTTTCTCACTTCCGTCGGTTGACCCATCTTTTCTGGTACTTGCACTAACTTTTCGCTTGTATGCTTTTCCGAATCCCCGTCACTCCCCTTTTCCCTTTTTTTTGTTAGCACTCTGCTTTCTTTCCGCTACTGGTGAGCGAACTAACACATCCCTCTTTTTGAAAGGGTCCTGCTCGTTTGGATTTTCCCCTATCGTTGGTTCTGGCCCCTTTTGCTTTTCTAGGGACTCCTCCATCATCTTTGCACTTTTCATGTTTCCCATCTTAATTGCCAACTCTTTTTTCGATCACCCCCTTGACTACTTTTTATCCCCTAGATACGCTTCTTTTTCCTCTTAATCGGATCATGCATTTTCATTTTTCTGTTCCCACAGCTCTACATCGCCGTTGTTCTTGTTGGCTGCTATTACTCCTGATGTTACATTTTACGGTTCTGCCATATACGATTCAAAAATTTCCCGCGAGACAACTTCCATTTTGTATTACGCGGACTGCACTCTGCTGTCCCCTGCTGGGGCCCCCGGCACTTGCTATTTGTCTAAGACAATTTGCTTCCTCACACTGGATGCCCGAATACTTCCGAAGACTTTCCAAGCTTTTCACTGCGTTCCCATTTTGAGATAACACTCACGAGTACACTTTCCCTCACTGCCTACCAGTAATTTCGGTAACTGGTCCTGCCCGATCCCAAATTGCTGTTTTTTGCTTAAATTTCACTCCGCTTATCCCGACACGTGCTCTCCGATACCCGCCCAAACCGGAAGTCCTCTTTTAACCAGAAAGATGAATTTTTTAACTGAAATTAATCATCTTTAACCAAAAACTGAAATTTCTACAAATTAGGTTAAATTTTAGCCAAGCAGTTGAAATTTTAACTAAAAAAATGCTTATTTTAAAACAAAAAAAGTTTAATTCAACAAAAAAAGACAAATTTTACAGGAAAATGAATGAATTCCCAATCAAAACAAATGGATTTTCAGTCAGGGAGTTAAGTTTTTATACGTAAAAGATCAAATTTCTCCCAAACCAGATGAATTTTCAAAACGGAAAGAAAAATTTGCTACAAAACAATTGAATGTTAAGCCCGAAAAAATTAATTAAAAAAAAAAACTTTCATTTTCAAACAAATAGTTACATTTTCAACTAAAATGATGAATCTTAAAAAAAAGTTTAAATTTTTAATTAAAGACTGTTGAACTCATCCAAAAAAATATAAATTTTACAGAAGAGTTGACTTTTCACTCAATAAGGATTTTTTTTTAAATTGTTGAATTTCCAAGGCAAAAAGATGATTTTTTACAAAACAGTGTAAACTTTTTTTAAACGGAATAGTTCAAAGACTTCTGGTTAAAAAATATGAAACAAAGCTATTATTTTCAATGCTTTGAATTGAAGAATAATTCAATAAATTTTTAAATGTTAAAGATTGAATAATTTTGATCAATGAAAATGGATTAATTAGAATTCTTATTTAATTGCAAACTTTTTAAATTATAAAGAAGGGTTTACATTTTTGATTAAAAACTGTTGAACTCATCCAAAGAGACAAATTTTTTAGAAAACAGTTGAGTTTTCAGTCAATAATTTTCAACTAAAATTATGAATCTTCAAAAAAAAAGATAAAAGTTTTATTATCAAAAACAGTTCCATTCAACAGATTAGATTTATAAATAAAAATGTGAAATTTAATAGTTCGAAGCGATTTAAAATAAAATACTTTAATTTATAATTTAAAAAGTTTCCAGTTACAAAAGAATTGTAATCATTCCATTTTTATTGATCAAAATCATTTAGTTTTTAACATTTAAAAATTTATTGATTTATTCTTCAATTCAAAGCATTGAAAATAATAGCTTTGGTTTATATTTTTGAACCAGAAGTCTTTGAACTATTCAATTTAAAAAAAAGTTTAAACTGTTTTATAAAAAAATCATCTTTTTGCCTTGGAAATTCAACAATTACAAAAAAACCCTTATTGACTGAAAAGTCAACTCTTTTGTAAAATGTATATCTTTTTGGATAAGTTCAAAAGTTTTTAATTAAAAATTTAAACTTTTTTGTTAATGATTCATCATTTTAGTTGAAAATGTAACTATTTGTTTGAAAATGAAAATTTAAAAAAAAATTGTTTCGGGCTTAAAATTCAATTGTTTTGTAGCAAATTTTTCTTTCCTGTTCGAAAATTCATCTGGTTTTGG
Organism: Belonocnema kinseyi; assembly: GCF_010883055.1. Lineage (NCBI taxonomy): Eukaryota > Metazoa > Arthropoda > Insecta > Hymenoptera > Cynipidae > Belonocnema > Belonocnema kinseyi. The sequence goes on from NC_046663.1 coordinate 130,039,842, forward strand.
AGAAATTTGATCTTTTATGTATAAAAACTTAACTCCCTGACTGAAAATCTATTTGTTTTGATTGAAAATTCATGAATTTTGATGTAAAATTTGTCTTTTTTTGTCGAATTAATTATTATATAATATCGAAGAAAATAGTGATATAGAGAAGTTATATAGTCTAAGGACAAGAGGTACTATAATAACACAGAAAAATGTAATGCTTTAAGTATTATCTGTTCAGGTAAAAATTCTAAGAGAGAAAATATGTAGCTTCGTTTTATTTGAAAATTTAAGAGAGCAAAAAGATATTGTAAAAACTTGTAAAAGTATACAATGAAGACAATAAATTCTATTCTATTCTATATATAATTATAATATCACATATTTAATTATATAATTTATTTTCATTATGTACAATAATATTCCAAATATAAAGCATTCAATATAATGAACACATTATAATATACAACGAAATATTAATCACGGTATTAATATTCTGATATTTTATATATATTTTTATTTTTAAATTGTGCAAAATATTCAAATATCACTAAAATCGCCAATTTCCTTAATTTCTTTCAAATGCGGATTAAGATATAAATAAGACTATTATAATATAAAATAATTATAATATTGTCATTAATAATATATGTATCTAGATAACAATTGGTGCGCAGAATGCGCGCACTGTGGAGGCATGTGTGCGGATTAATCCGCGCGACGTGCGTTCCGATCAGCACTCAGATGCGCCATCCATGGAGGCGCATATGCAACGCACGCCATGCGAGGCACGCGCGTGCGTGCGTGAAGCAAACACTTGGTTGCAAAGCGATATTGAAAGAAACGGGCAGATCTATTTATCTTTTTCACTCTCATGATAACAAAAAGTATATATTCTCTATCTCTTTCACATCTATGATATTCTGCTTCGTGATTCTGTTACGCTACAGCTACAGGAGGGTACCTATATTGAAAAGGCAATTCATATCTTTTATAAGCATTGAATAATAAAAATTTTAAATTTATAAATTAAAAATTTTGTGTCCCCGCTGGGTACTCATTCTGCGCGCATGTACGCGCCGCAAAATTTCGTCACAGGGTGATTGTAAACGTGCTCGCATTGTGCCACACCTTGTGCACGCTCTTCAGTTACAAACCCAAAATGTGGGCGAACATTGTGAATTTTGGCATGTACGTCATGCGCGCACGATTTGTTATCGGGGTATATTTATATATAATAGTATTAATATGTATATAATTTATATTTTAAACTTGAAATAACGTAACCTCAAAATATGCGCCTCCTACTATATTCACACGGGCACAGCCCTGTCATAGTATTGGACATCTCGTTTCAGATCTGGGGTCACTGCAGTGACCTTCGCTCTGTGAGCCTGTGCATTGTCGTGGTGGAATAGCCAGATACTGAGTCGAGATTTTGGCCTGATGTTTTTGAGTTGGTTTATGACTTGGGGTAAACATACCTGAGTGTACCAGTAAGCGGTGACTTCCGCACTGACACTGGAGCAACCCAATCCTCAAACAGCCAGATCTTGTTTTGTGATTTTGTTCGAACGTCGTAATAATACAGCCAGGTTTGGACGCCCGTTATAATATTATTTAAATCCCGAGAAGATCCCGATTTAAGTCTTTTTAGCATTTTTTGGCAGCACTTTACTCTCGCTGCCATTTGCTCCTTGGTCAAAGCATGTGGTACCCATAGAGTACAAACCTTCCTAACATGTAAATGTTCATGCAGAACTCAATGGACTGCTGGTGCACTAATGTGTAACATTTCCTCTATCTGCCGGTACGTGATTCTTCTATTATCAATCAGTAGATTATTCACAGACGCAATGTTTTCCGATGTCATCACTTCCGGTGGTCGCCCTGAGCGCGAGTCGTCCGCGAGACCGAAATTTCCCCTTTCGAACTGTTTGCACCATCGAAAAATTGTTGTGCGATGCGAACAATCCTTACCCCATACCGCAGATATTTCTTGAAAATCTTGGTCTACACTTAAACCGAGAGAAAAGTTTATCGAATTATCGCACGATATTCTTCCTTTGTCCACCAAGCCATTTCTCAATCGTTCCGGGCTGCGTGCTTAGACTATACTGAGACCTGAGTCAACAGGTTTCCTCTTCCTACCTAATTTTTGACGCTCTTTCTAATGACGCGAAGATCATCTCTCTTCTTCCAATAGGTTTTGCGTATTGCAAAACTTCCGTAGCGCCCTACGTATATGGGAAAAATTCAACTCATTTTAAGATATAATCAGAAGGTTTAAAAGTTTTAAAAATAATTTATAATAATTTAAAAATTGAATCGTTTGGAAATTTCTAAATAATTTCATATTTGAAAAAATTAAATCTTGGAGAATATTACAAAAGACTAAAAAAATGTTTAAAGAAAAATCTGAAATATTTGAAGGAAACTTCTTCGATCTTCAAAAATTGAAAAAAGAATATGGGAAAAATTCTACTCATTTTAAAATATATTCAGATGATTTATAGACGTAGAAAAGAGATTTATAATAATTATCAAATTGAGTAAGTTTCAAAATTTTAAATGATTCTATATTAAAAAAAAGTGAAATATTTCAAGAAACTAATTTAAAAAATGAATTAGAAGGTGTAACAGGTTTGAAGTCATTTTAGAGTTATTTGAAAAATGAATAGCCTAAACGTTTAAAATAACTTATATTTGGAAAGATTATTTTAAAAAAATTAAAATTTAAAAAAAATCTTAGCTATTTTAAGGACCCGTCTTTACAGTTTTCATAATACAAAAAAATGTAGGAAAAATTAGACTCATTTTAAATTTGAATCAGATGGTTTAAAAGTTTAAAACGAATTAATAATAATTTTAAAATTTAATGGATTAAGAATTAGAAATAATTTAAGTTTTGAAAAATTAATTTTTATATAATATTACAAAACATTTCAAAAATTGCAAAACGTGAATATCAAATATTTTAAGGACACTTCTTAAAACTTTTAAAAAAATAATAAAAATATTACTCAATTTTCGAAGACAATCAAATGGCCTACAAGATTTAAAATAATTTTACAATAAATTCACAAAGCTAGGCAACGCGGGTTCGTACAGAAGTCTGGACGAATGGCAAAAAAAGGCAAGCGGGACTAGCAGTGAAGGGGAGGAAAAAAGGAAAAGAGTGGCTGGGGAAGATGAGGTAGAAAGGGACCAGGAGAACAAGAGAGTGAGAATTAAAAGGAAAATACCAGAGAGAGAGGGGGGGGGGATGGGGGAATGTTTGAAAAATTGGAAGCTCTCATTAAAGGCTTTAGAGAGGAAACAAGAAAGAGATTGGATGAAATGAATGGGGATATGAATAGGCAGGGAACCGATGTAAGGGGCGAAGTGAAAAAGGTCAGAGAAAAATGGGAAGAATGGGATAAACGTTGGAAGGAGGAGAAAGACAAGGTTTGGGGTAAGCTAGAGAGCATTGAGAATAGACAGAGAGAGGTTGACGAACAGAGATCTAGAGAAATAAAGCAGTTGGAAGAGCGGGTATCCAATCTAGAAATTAGGAATGAGCATATGGGGGAAAAACAGAAAATGAGGAAATAGTTCAAGGGAATGAAAAGAACGTCCGAAGTGAGAATGAAAGATTTCGAGATATTAGAGTGCAGGTAAGGGTAGAAAGAGTCAAGAGAATAGGAGGGTCAAAAGAAGGAAAAAAAGGAATGTTTCTAGTAAAAGTGGGGAGTGAGGAGGAGAAAAAGAAAATTATGGAGAGAAAAAAATTATTGAGAGGAAGAAGGGAATGAATTGAAGAAGATCTGACATGGAGGGAGAGGAAAAGGAGATGGCAAATAGAGCAGAGGGCTTGGGTAGAGAGGAAAAAGAGCCATATGGTATGGATAGGGA
>NC_046663.1:130043817-130044897 GCF_010883055.1 Belonocnema kinseyi
GGGAGAGTAAAGAGAGAATAAAAGAGTGTGTGAGCAAATGGAGAAGAGGGGAAATGGAGAAGGAGGAGTATAACAGGAGGAAAAAAGAACATGAGAAGATGCCGGAAATAAAAAGACAGAGAGGAAAGGAAGAATATAAAGCGTTAACGAAGAAATAGAAATGGAGGAATGGACGGATTATTTTAAGAGCAAAATAAGATCAAAGGGGAAAAGTGTAGGATAGTCCGAGGAGAAATGGAGGAAGGGAATGAGATAACAAGAAAAGAAGTGGATGAAGCAATAAATAGGTTAAAAAGAAACAAGGCGACGGGAGAAGATTGGATGGAGAACGAAGCGATGAAGTTTGGAGGAGAAAGGATTAGGGATGGGATGTGGAAGATCTGCAACAAGGTACGGAAAGGGGAAGGTTGGCCGGAAGAGTGGACGACGGGACTGGTGGTACCGCTTGTCAAGAAAGGGGAAGGAAAGAAGGTAGAGGAATACAGAGGGATTACTCTCATGTCAGTCGGCTATAAAATATATGCAGAAATCTTAAGAAATAGGTTGGAGAGTCAGGTAGAACAAAAAGAAATTATCCCACATAATCAGACGGGCTTTAGAAAAGGAATGGGAACTATAGACAACATCTACGTACTTAACTATTTAGTTAACAGAAATTTGGGGCGAAAGCAAGGGAGACTAGTCGCTTTGTTCGTAGATTTCAAAGCAGCGTTTGACTCAGTGAATAGAAAATTACTATGGCAGGCAATGAAAGAGAGGGGTGTAGAGGAAAAGTTAGTGCAGAGAATAAAGGAAGTTTTTACTGAAACCAGGATTAGGGTGAAAATAGGAAAGAAAAAAGGGCAGGTTTTCTGGACAAGCCGAGGTCTAAGGCAAGGGTGCCCTTTGAGTCCGCTACTATTTAGTATCCTATTGGCAGACTTAGAGGAGAAGCTAAAGGAGAAAGGAAAAGGAGGAACGGCTTTGGGTAATAGCGAACTACCAGGTGTATACATATGAAACCGGTATTGCCATCCAGCGGCCAGTAGGCACACTTGTAGGCACTGTCGGAACTTACCATTTGTGCTAATTGGCGTATTG
>NC_046663.1:130044997-130046065 GCF_010883055.1 Belonocnema kinseyi
TCTTCATAAAAAAAGGCTTACATTTTTTATTAAAAACTGTTGAACTCATCCAAAAAGAAAATTTTTTCACAAAACAGTTGAATTTTCAGTCTTTAACTAAAAAGATGAATTTTCGAAAAAAAGATAAAAAATTTTTTTTATTAAAAACAGTTGAAGTCATCCAAAAAAGTAAATTTTTGACCAAATAGTAGACTTTTCAGTCAAGAAAAAATTTGTTTAAATTCTTTACATGTAATGCAAATTAATCGTGTGTTCGACCTCAGTTTAATTACATTCAAAATTATTTTGTAGCATGATTATATAGGTTGAAATTTTTATTTTAGTACCTTAGAATTAAGAATTAATTGTTTACAGCATTTTGAACTTGAAATAGGTTCGAATTACGCAGACATTTTAACATGTAAAAAATATATATTCAAAACTTAAATTACTAAATTTGAAGGAAGGTTATTTAATGACAGAAAAACAACAATTTTGAGCCGTATATATAAATAAATATATTGGCTCAGTGGAAAAAGCCTGAAAGGCATAAAAAACCACCGAAAATGACTTACACAAAAATTTGGGAATAAAGAAATAAAAAGAAGTTCTCCTCGCCTCTAACAAACTAACAATAAATAAAATCATTTTATAGAATGTATACATGAAAACAAAATCAGGGTGCTTTCTGGAACGTGAGTCCCCTCGCCTCTCACAAACAGAAAATAAATCAAATCATTACATATAATACGTAAATAACAACAAATACTGGGGTGCTTTCTGAATGTGAGTCCCCTCGCCTCTCACAAACGAAAAATAAAAAGTAAATATACTTCATTCACACATACATTCAATAATCATTCGCCTCGGCATGCACAGTTAAAGCCTTCATTTTCTTATTTGGCGGTTCGTATAAAATTTCAGACGACATTCGAGGCAAATGATCATCTGAAACCACAGCAGCTCGAGCAGTTTGGTTTTGCTGAGGCACTGCCGATTTTACGACGGTAATAGCATTAACGCTATCTGTCGATAAGCGATTACGCTTTTTCGTCGAAACATCGGGTAAAATCGAAAAGGTCCTTTCTG
>NC_046663.1:130046165-130050130 GCF_010883055.1 Belonocnema kinseyi
ACGACAATAATTGTATAAAAAAGTTAATAAAGAAACACCGAATTGCCTAACAGCAATTCGGTTATTTTTTAAAAATATCTAAACGTTCTTTTGCGCATAACATTACCATCGGCGAGAAAATTCGAGTCCTCTGGCTTTGACGTTGAATAAGTATGTGAAGAAAAAATGATAGGTTAATGAAAAATATCTCGTTTTTAAGGTGCAAATGTTGTACGTTAATGAGCCGAAAAGTAATATTCCAAAAAATTATTTGTAGCTTACAGATATGAAAATCTGATGAAAAGTAAGGAAATTCGATAGCTTTTAAAATCAGTGAACTTTGAAGCATAGTTTTTTATAGAAAAAATAATAGGAAAAATCTAACAAAATTCATGGTGGTACATTAAAAATTTCTGAACAGATTGCCGTTGAAAAATTTAGAAAATATAAATAACACAGCCACACAAAAGAAAAGTGTGCGGATCTGGTAACAAGACACACGTATTCCTATGGATTTTGGGGCGCTGAATTCAAATTCGGTATCAAAAATCACCCATCACGTCATGGTTGAGCCATAACCTCAAAAAATGACGAAAAATCATGCACTGAGGCAAATAAATTCCAAAATAATGCCAGTGATGCAAATTTTCACTTCAAAAACATGTCGACAACTGTGAAGGACCAACCCTTGCCTGATATCAACTTATTTAACATAACTTTACCTAACAGAACCTGACCTCACCTAACCTGAATTAACAGAAATTTATTGGACTAGACGTAAAGCTCTGGAAGCATATTTTCCCAGTAGCAAATGTGTTCTACATCGAATGGTTCAACTCGAGCCTAACCTAGAAATAAATCTAACCTAGCCTAACCTAACCTAACCTCACGAAACACAATTAAACTGATTGTGTTGTCCCGTTGTGTTTGCGGTACCGTTTGAATGAGCTTGGGCTTAACCTGCAAAGAGGTCAAACCTATCCTAACATAAAAAAAACCTGACCTAACCTAACCTAACCTAACTTCACGTAACACAATTAAACTCATTGTGTTGTCCCGTTGTGTTTGCGGTACCGTTTCATTCAGCTTCGGCCTAACCTATATAGAGGTTTAACCTATCCTAACCTAACTAAACCTGACCTAACCTAACCTAGCCGAATGAAATTCAACCACACGTGTAGCTATGTAAGCGTACAGTTCTCAGTCTTAAATGTGTGCTATATTTAATAGGTCAACTCGATCTTAACCTACAAATGAATCTAACTTAACAGAACCTAACGAAATTTTGCTTAACGCAACACAACTTAACTTAAGTGTGCCCGTTGTAACAAGTGGGATCGTTGCCCACCGTCACCACGTGGAGGTGCCCTGGTTACAGACGCAGGTGAATAATGCTAGCAACAAGCGGTTACGAAACTCCAGACATTTACTGCTATTAATATCAAAATATAAAAGTACGCAAGAACAGGGTTGTCAGCGTAATCGGTTAGGTTAGATCAGGTTTTGTTAGGTTAGGATAGGTTAAACCTATATGTAGGTTAAGCCGAAGCTGAATGAAAGGGTACCGCAAACACAACGGGACAACAAAATCAGTTTAATTGTTTTTTGTGAGGTTAGGTTAGTTTAGGGTAGATTTATTTCTAGGATAGGCTTGAGTTAACCCATTCGATGTAGCACACATTTGCTACTGGGAAAATATGCTTCCAGAGCTTTACGCGTAGTTCAATAAATTTCTGTTAATTCAGGTTAGGTGAGGTCAGGTTCTGTTGGGTAAAGTTATGTTAACTAAGTTGATATCAGGCAAGGGTTGATCCTTCACAGTTGTCGACATATTTTTGAAGTGAAAATTTGCATCACTGGCATTATTTTGAAATTTATTTGCCTCAGTGCATGATTTTTCTTCATTTTTTGAGGCTATGGCTCAACCATGACGTGATGGGTCATTTTTGATACCGAATTTGAATTCAGTCCAGCGTGGTGCCGTTTTTTCAGGGGATCGTCCTCGGTTTTCCTCACCACAGAGAAAGGGTTTGAAAGTCAGAGTGAGGCTTGGAGGTACAAGTTGGGTAGGTCGGACTGAGGAAAACCGAGGACGATCCCCTGAAAAAAAACGGCACCATGCTGGGCTCTCGCACTTGCTTTCCTATATAAAAAACTTGCTTAAAATATCGCAATTTGTACGAAGACAACAAGAAGCACATACTTCCTTCAAATTGTAAATTATTACAGATAGTTCAGCTAACTACCTACAATTTAAATCACTTCATATTGTAGAATGTATTTTATTTTAATATTTTTCTTTTATTGAATTTTCTAATTTTTACATTGTCAAGATTTTCAAAAATGTGTTAAAACATACCATTTTTAAATTAATCAATTATAAATTATGCAAGTGTTGTACATTTTCCTTCTGTTGATTTTTATAAGTTTTACATAATGTCATTCGAGAATGTATTTTATTTACCGTACGGTGGGACGAAAAACTAAAAATTAATAGATTCATTAGTATCAGCCATAAAAATTGTGTTTGTGGCATCAGAAACAAATTATTAAAAAAAACTTTCACGGAATTTCTGATCATTAGGCAAGTCATTGTTACGGCTGCAAGTTATTTTTTTTAATTCCAGGTAGATGAAACATATTACTTCAAATTAGTAGTTAACCCCCAACTTTTTAAAAACTTAACTTTCTCTTGTATGAATCTCTGATTCCATAAGAGTTTTGGAGTTCTCTGACAATAAAATTCAATAGAAATTAAACAATATGATAAAACAATTTTAAACAAGCAAAAAATTTAGTTCAAATAATCCAAACGTTCTGCTTACAGTTCTGGACTGATCGACAGGGGTAAAAAAAAGAGTTCCATAACATTTTTCGATCAAATCGAAATTCGAAGAACTATGGCACTTTTAGGATAAATAAAAGTTTTGTAATTCCAAAATGTTTGGAGTTCTAAGAGTTCTGATTGGATTTCTGAACTTCAGGATGAAAGCTGTACGAAAAAGTCTGATGACACTTTTCGATCAAGTTGAAATTCGAAGAACTATGGCATTTTTAGGCGATAAAAATTCTTACAATTTGGGACTTTCTAAAAGTGCCGTAGTTCTTTGAATTTCTACTTGATCGAAGTGTTATAACTCTTATTCATAGAGCTGTCCTGAAGAAATTTTAGAACTCTGATGAGAACACTCATAACTGCAAACATTTTGGAATTCCAAAATTTTTGTATTTCCTAAAACTGCCAGAGTTCTTCGAATTTAGAATTGATCGAAAATTGTTTTTGCACTTTTTTGCAGAGCTTTCATCAATAAGTGTCATCGGAAGTTATGAGCTTCCATAAAATGTACAAAAAATTCAAAACAATGCCCATTTACAAACAATAATAAATATTTAATCGAGTGCCTCATGGTCAGGAAGTTTTTGGAATAGTTTCTTATTTCGAGTTTTTTCGTTATGCCACAAAGACACTTTTCAGTGGTATTACCGATGAATCTAATCCTTTTTAGTTTTTTCGGCCTGCCCTAATTTGAATAATTTTAATACTTCTCTTCTTTTGTTATTGGACAATACCAATCCATTACAGAAATTGTAAATATATCAATTTAATCAAATGTGTGAATTCGTACAGCAAAGAAATTAGAAATTTACTTTTTACATACATTCTTTTCCATTTCAATCATTAATTATATGATTTCTATATTGTTGCGTACACATATCACTTTTCATGAAATTGCCATTGACCCGTAGGTTGTATATTTTTTATGGTACATTTCATCGTGATTTTTACAGATGTAAACAACGATTGAAAAAAACGCAAACAGAAATGCCTCCAGAGCACCACAGGGTCAAAGGTTTACTGACCCTAGCGAAAAGAATATTTGAATATATGGGGCATTATTCCTCAACTGCCCCAACTCAAAAATTCATGTTTTTCGATTGTCTCTAAATTCTGGGAATATGTTCGCCTACCCAACAGTAGTTAATCC
>NC_046663.1:130050230-130052511 GCF_010883055.1 Belonocnema kinseyi
ATAAAATTAGCAGATCGATTTAGTAAGGCTGTGACGATACCAGGTACACTCAAATATCATTCATTCGCTCCGAACGCAAAGGGACAGCTGGATCTGAAACGAATTTCCTATGAGGAGAAAAGTGAGGTTTTCCCGAAGCCTAAACGTAATCGAAAGCAGAATAGTACTACAAGAAAGTGGAAAGCTGGTACGAAGAAGAGGCGAAGAGCATAAAGAGGTTATGTAGTGAGAGGCAAGGGGACTCACAAAAATCAAGCACCCCATAAAGTGAGAGGCGAGGGGACTCACTAAAATTAAGCACCCCGAATCATCTTGCAGATAAAAGGAGTCTAAAATCGCACTGTCACCTCTGCCCGCCCGGTACGTGACGAATACAAAAGGAACATTATATTACCGTCGCACCACTCTTAAGGACATGTGACACAGCTGAATACCTATATTACCGACCTCACTTTTTCAGTTCACTGAATGTTCTTTTAAACCTAAGAACTGTTTTATAAATAAAATATCGAGCTGAAACTTTGGAAAATGTATTAGAGTGCAATAAAGTACGTTTAGGTACTGCATTTTGGTAGGAACTTCACTGAAAATTATTTTATCTTTTTTCTGAACTTCGACATTTTTTGAAAGTTCCAACTTTTTTTATACATAAAATATCGGTCTCAAACTTTGAGAAATGCAAGAGCCGAAAGAAAACTACGTTTAAGTACAAATCTTAATAATAAAAGATGTAAAAAAAATTCAACTAACTATTCCATCGGCATCAGCCGGTAACGTTGTACACGAAAATACGAACCCTCTAGAGCCTCGTCTAGTGGCCGCCAGGGTTCGTATTTTCGTGTACAACATTACCGGCTGATTCCGATGGAATTGATTGTAGAAATATTTTTTTTTACATCTTTTATTATTAAGATTTGTACTTAAACGCAGTTTTCTTTCGGCTCTTGCATTTCTCAAAGTTTGAGACCGATATTTTATGTATAAAAAAAGTTGGAACGTTCAAAAAATGTCGAGGTTCAGAAAAAAGATAAAATAATTTTCAGTGAAGTTCCTACCAAAATGCAGTACATAAACGTACTTTATTGTACTCTAATATATTTTCCAAAGTTTCAGCTCGATATTTTATTTACAAAAAAAGCTCTTAGGTTCAAAAAATCATTCAGTGAACTAAAAAGTGAGGTCAAAATAGAGGTATTTAGCTGTGTCACGTGCCCTTAAAAGGACCACTAAAAGGATCTTGAAAAGGACCCAAATCTCTCAAACTATCTCCGAGACTATTTTGTTTCAAATCTACTTTGGTTATAGACTCAAATGGGCCAGGCTATTTCGCTAAAGAAAACTCGGAGATTTCTTTCGGTAGGGGAAACTCAAAAAATTCTAGCCCTGTCTATTTACAAAAAATATAGAAAAGCCTATATATTTCTACGTTCGTTGACAAATGCTTCGTCAACAACAACTTTGCGACGTTATGCAAGAAAAATTCGTTTACATACGGGAATAAACAATAATATTATGAAGCATATCAAGCACACTGTCCAAGGTATGATGGATCCACGTGAAAAGGTTTGCGCAGCAATGTGGGATGAATTTCACGTGCAACCCCACGTTTGGTATGACCCCGAACAAGATTTGGTCATTGGCTTTGTAGACTTTGAATACAGGAGAACCAGTAAATTTGCAGATCACGTATTGGTCTTTTTAATTTGAGGGTTTCAGAGCGGGTGGAAGATGCCAATATCTTACTTCTACTGCAACAGTGGAACCATGTGGGAACAACTCATACGATGTATAAAAGCGAATGTTAAAGCAATCACTGACCAGTGATCCCAGATCTGAAACGAGATGCGGTCCAATACTATGACAGGGCTATGTCCGTGTGAATATAGTAGGAGACGCTGTAAACGACTGAGTTGCGCGCGCAACCTATTTCTCCTCTTCTGAATTTGAAAACTCGAAGATGCACGATTGCCGGTCGAAGCACTTCGTCGATTCTATTTATATATCTATCTGCTGACAGCTAACTGCTTTGAAATAAATTCAGGAGATTGGGATTTTAATATTTCCAGATTTCGATGCTGACGATTCTCATGATTTGAATAGATCGTGCGCCTCTTTATATGCGTATATTTTGAGGTTATGTTATTTCATGTATAAAATATAAATTATATAAATATTAATACTACTATACGAGGGTGGATTGATAAGTTTCCGGCCTGACCAAGAGATGGCGCCACTAGGCCTACCTTGAGGTGGCGTTCTATAGTACCATCCTTAGATAGCT
>NC_046663.1:130052611-130058364 GCF_010883055.1 Belonocnema kinseyi
ATTGTATGTATTTCTGAATTGGATCAGAGATTTTTTGAAAAAAAATATAATTCAGATCCGGGACAAGCCATTATAAAAAACAATTAAAAACTATACAAATTTTAATAGAGTTGTTAGAAATAAAAAGCCTTCATTTGTTAAAATTGTAATAAGCTAAATTTTAAGTTTGAACGCTACAATTTTAATTTAGAATAATATTCAAAATTAATTTAAAACTTGAAATTATTTGAAATACTTTGAAACACGATGTAGATTTTTGCAGATTTAAAAAAAAAGCTTTTGAGAATTGTGAAATATTCAAAAAGAATAATAAAAATTGTTGTGATTGCTAAGAAAATTAAAAATGATTTTTTAGTTTGAAAAATTAATTTTAAGTGAGTATTTGAAAAGATTTTAAAAATTAAAAAAAAGGAATCAGGACGATTTTAAGGCAATTTTTTTATTTGGCAGTTTTTTTAATTTTAGGAAAAAAATCTCATTAACACAATAAATCAATTTTCAACCCAAAATTTTACTTTTCAACAAAATAAATTAATTTTCTATCAAATAATTGGTTTTATAACTAATAAAATGTACAGGATAAAGTTTCGAACAAAAATGGAATAGTACAATTTCCAGATAAAAACTGTGCTAAAAAATTGAATTGAACAAAACAAAAAAACGAATTTTCAACAAAATTGTTAAATTTTCAAGAGAAAAGGTGAATTTTTAACCAAGAAGATTAATGTTCTATACAAAAAAAAAAACGATTTCTCAACTTAACCAAATAGTTAAATTTTCAATCATAATTTAAAAACCTTGTTAGGAAAACGTATTTTTTTTGACAAAGTAGTTCAACTCTTAGTGAAATAATTGACTTTCAAACCCAAGAAGATGTACAGTTGATATTTTAACCAAACAACTGCATTTTTGACGAAAAATGATCAAATTTTCAACCAAAAGGATTAAATTTCTACTAAATAAAGTCAATTCCCAACAAAATACATGAACTTTCAACGAAATTATTTAATTTTAAAAACAAAAAGAGTATTTTCACCCAACACTTATAATTTTAATTTTTAACAATATATTTGCATTTACAACAGAACGACTTTACAACCAAAACATATTTATCGTTCATAATTCAACCGAAAAATGTAATTTTTAATCAAAAAGTATAAATTTTCCATAAAACAATTTAATTTCTACAAAGAAAGACGACCTTTTAACAAAACACATGATTTCTCAACCAAAAATGGTATTGATTAATTGTCAGTTTCAAAAATGTCTTTTCAACGAAAGAGATGAACCTTCAAATAAAAAAATAGACTATTATAATATAACATAATTATAATATTATCATTATTAATATACGTATATATTTTTACATATATAATAGTATTAATATTCATATAATTTATATTTTATACATGAAATAACATAACCTCAAAATATACGCATATCAAGAGGCGCGCGATCTATTCAAATCATGAGAATCGTCAGCATCGAAATCTGGAAATATTAAAATCCCAATATCCTGAATTTATTTCAAAGCAGTTAGCTGTCAGCAGATAGATATATAAATAGTATCGACGAAGTGCTTCGACCGGCAATCGTGCATCTTCGAGTTTTCAAATTCAGAAGAGGAGAAATGGGTTGCGCGCGCAACTCAGTCGTTTACAGCGTCTCCTACTATATTCACACGGACATAGCCCTGTCATAGTATTGGACCGCATCTCGTTTCAGATCTGGGATCACTGTCTGGGATCACTGTCACTGACCAGTGTCTCCAGAACGTGGGATTTTTCGGCCCCCACCACTCTCCCATCTGGGAGCGACACATTCAAACGTGTTGGTAAGTCGGCTCTGTTAAATGCTGCGAAGTCCAACCTCGTGTAAAGCCGAAAATGCACGAGCACGAATCCGAGCTCTCCCGACCTCACGAATGACGATCTAGCTGCTCCTCGAATTTATTCAGGTTTTGAAATCCCGAGTTACCTTAGAACCATTAGGCTTATTGCGAAGAGGCAAATATAATTGACTTTATGTAAATAGATACAGGAGACAATACTTCTGGATCTAAAATGTTTCAAATTTAGTGCTGCATGCCTTAGTCATATTTTTAGTAAATAATGGATTTTTAACAAATAAAAAACAAATTTTCGACAGAATAGTTAATTTTTCAACCCAAGAAATCACTTTAAAAAATAAATTTTTTAACTTAAACATTGTAGTTTATACTGAAGTTTGCAGTTGAAAAAATTAATTTTTAAACTGAAATAAATGCGATTTTATCAAAAAAAGAAATTAATTTTTATCTAAAACAAATTAATTTTTCAAGAAGAATAATTCGCCAACAAAGAAGATAAATTTATAACTGAAAAGAAAATTTTTCAAGAAATAAAAATGGTCAACAAAATTGTTCAATTTTCATCTATAGAAACGAATTTTAAACTAAAAAAATAAGTATTCGATCAAAAATTGACTAATCAAATTTTCAGACAAAAAATGGAATTTTCAACAAAAGAAATTATTTTTTAACTAAAATTATAATGTTTCAACGAAAAATTGAATAGATAAATTTTCAGTTGAAAAATAATTATCAACTCCAAAAAATCAAAGTTTCAACAAAATATTTAAATTCCAAAGAAAAAAATTTAATTTGCAAACAAATATTTTAATTTTCAAACCAATAACTTTCTACCGAAAACAGAATTTAAAAATTTTCAAAATCAATTTTTCAAACAGCTACAATTTGCGTTAACAAAATACATACATTTTCAACGAAAATCGATTAAATTATCAGTTTAAAAAATCAATTCACAACCAACAATTTTTCAGCAAAATAGTTTAATTTCTAAAAAAATAGATGAACTTTTAACCATTCTATACCAAAATAAAAGAAGTTTCAACAAAAAATGAATTTTTATCCGAAGAAATAAATTCTTGATTAAAATAGATGAATTTTTAAACAAGAAAAATAATTTTCTACCAAAAAAGAAGAATTTTCGACTGAGAAAGTTTAGTTTCCTACCAAAAAATTCATCTAAAAATGATACAATTAAATTTTTAGTATAAGAAAGTGTTTTTTCAACAACAAAAAAATCGAATTTTCAACAAAACAGTTAAATTATCAACCAAAATAGTTATTTTAAAAAATTTTAATTTTAAAATAGTTTCATTTTCGATGGAAGAAATGAATTTTCAACTGAAAATTATTTTTTTAAAAACATACAATCGAATTTACAACAGAATAGTTCATTTTTTAAGCATACAGTTAGATTTGCATTTAAAAAATTATTTTTCTACCAAAAATGGAATGGAATTAATTCTGAGAGAAAATTTAAAAAAATATCACAATTTTTTAAAATTATTTCGTAGATTTTCCATATTATATAAATTTAAAAAAAAATAAGGAATTTAATTTTTATTAAGTCTTCTTGCGCAATTTTGTCGCACCATTTTTTGGTATGTTTATTTTGGTTTGTAAAATTTGCTTTCACATTTTAGTAAGTTTACGAAATATTCAGAAATTTTGAAACGTTTAAAAAATAATTAAAACTTGCAAAAAAATCAGGAAAAATTGGAATAATTCTTAAAAATTAGAACATTAGAATATCTCAAAATATTAGCAAAAAGAATTATTTTTCTAATAATCGTTTAAAAATTTTTAATAATTTTTATTTACAAACATGTACTTTAAAAAAAAATTAAAAAGATTTTGAAACACATCAAACGATTTCCTAAAATTTTAAAGAAGAGTCTAGAAAATTTTAAAGCAAGATGTTTCAATTTGATAAGATTAAAAAGTTTTAAAAAACGTAAATAATCCAGTAATTCAAGAAATATTTAAAAGAATAGAAGCGGTTCAAATCTAATCTTAAACTTAAATTTTTTAGAAATGTCGATTTTCAAAAATTTCGAAAAAATAAACTTTAGAAGCTTTAAGGGAATTCAGAAAGATTTCAAGGAGATAAAATTATTTTTCTTAAAATTCCTGTGAAAATTTTAAAAGATTATGAGTAAATTTTTTCACATCTTGAATGCTTTTTTAAAATTTTCAGAAAAATGTAGTAAGTTAAATTTTTTTTGAAATTTATTTTGTTTTAAACGTACTAGAAATATTTAAAAACTTGAAAAAATTTATCAAAATTTATCAATTACTCGTTGATATCTTCCAAACTTCTAAATGTCCTAATCATTTTTTAAAAAGACTCGAATTTTTCTAGTATTTTTTTGAGGATTTTAAGAGAACATGCCAAAAAGTTATTAACTTGAACTCATTCAAAAGGCTGATCATTTGACAAAAATGTTGTAAAATTTTCGTTTGAATGTGGTGTGGATAGCAATTTTATTAAAAAATGTGTGGGATTTTCTGAACAGAAAACTGCATGAATTTCGGAACTTTCTTATTTTTATTTTTTAAAGTGTATTTTAATCTGCTTTACATTTAGTGAAAAATCATATGCTGAAAAACGATAAGAGAAATATCTATTTCTTCAATTTCAACCATAATTTGAAAGGCGATTCTTCATAGTATTTTACTAACTAATGGAGATATTTTTATAATTTTATTCTCGAAATCTATTCCCTAAGGTCAAACAAAATTTCTTATCTATTTAAAACGTTTTGAATTCTTCAAGATATTGGGAACTCTCTCGAATTTTTATCAAAAATTTAAAAAATCATTCAAAATGTAGAAAAAAATTTCCTTATAATCTTCTAAATTTTCCCAAGCATTTTATAAACCATGTTTACTTTCCTGAAACCTTTCGAGATTCTTTAACAGTTCCTTAAGCTTATCTTGCGTTTCTAAAACACTTCTAAAGTTTACATTTTTTTTAATCTTATCAAGTCTACTAGATGCTTCCTGAATTCACTTGATTATTTACTTTTTTGAAACTTTTTAATCTTATCAAATTGAAGCATTTTGCTTTAAAATCTTGTACACTCTTCTTTTAAATTTTAGGAAATCGTTCGATGCGTTTAAAAATCTGCTTGAATTTTGTTTAAAGTACATTTTTTTAAATGAACAATTCTTAAAAACTTTCACACGATTATTAGAAACATAATTCTGTTTTTCTAATCTTGTCAGACATTTCAATATCTAATCTTCAAAAATTATTAAAATTTTTCCTGGTTTTTTTTAATTCTGCAAAATTAAAAAAAATGCCTCCAAAGTTTTCAGAGGCTTTGAGCATTTTTGAAATCTTTTGCAATATTTTGAAATGTTTAAACATAATCTTTTTAAATTAATTGTTGGGAATAAAAAATTATGTTAATTATTCCTTTAAAAATATTTGGAAGTTTTCATTATTTTCGAATCGCTTCAAAATTTTTGAATATCTCTAAAACTTACTCCAATTTGAAAGAATTATGTTCCTTATTTTTTTTAAAGTTAAGTAATATGGAAAAATTACAACATTTTGCTTCAAAATATTTTACGTACTTTTTAGATATTTTAGGAAATAATAAAAAATGTTTTGTAACCTTTTTTCAATTTTCTGTTAGAATTCATTCCAAAAAAATTATTCGTTTATCGACTTTTATTATTATTTTTTCATTTTACATACATTTTCAAAATTTATGTACTTACTTATTCTGATTGGAAATAATTGAACCTCTTGCGAATAAAATCTTGGATTCTGCTTGAGAAGAATTGTGTTGAAAGTAACACGATGCGTTGGAAAACTTAATTGAAAAAGTCTGTGTCACTGAGGTTAGGGATATAATTAAGAACTTGAAAAACGGTAAGGCTGCCGGGGTAGACGGTA
>NC_046663.1:130058464-130067500 GCF_010883055.1 Belonocnema kinseyi
TAATTGTACACAATTTCCAGGCGCATCTTTCTTATTCTTCTACAGGAATTTTTAGGTTTTTCAGTTTTTTAAATCAGTTTATCCTACGTTTCTAAAACTCCTGTGAACTTCAAATTCTTTTTTAATATCATCAATTCTACTTAATATTTATTGAATATATTCGATTATTTGCACTTTTAACAAATTTGTAATGTTATCGAATTAAAAAATGTTGATTTTAAAACCTTTTACACTCTTTTTCGAAATTTTAGGAAACTGTTTAATGTGTTTAAAAATCTTCTTTATTTTTCTTTTAAAGCAAATTTTACAAAATAAAAAATTATAAAAAATTTTCTCATGTCACTTAGGAAAATAATAATTTTTTTTCTAATCTTGTCCGGTCTCCTAATATTTCAAAATTTTGCCTGATTTTTTTTATTTTGCAAAATTAAAAAACATTGACTTTAAAATTTTTCAGATGCTTTGACAATTTTTGACGTATTTTTGAATGTTTTGAAATGCTTTAAAATGATCTCCTAAGATTAATTTTTCGAAATAAAATTTTATTTTAATTATTTCTAGGAACCTAAGATAATTTTTCTAATTTTCGTGAAAACTTACAAAATTCTTGAAAAATCTTTGCATGTGTTAATTTTATTTGAATCCTTTCAAAATTTCTGAAAATCTCTTAAACTTTCTCAAGTTTGAAAGTAGATTTTTAAAGCAACATATAATTAAAAAAATTGTGTAACAACATTGCACAAGAAGTCCTAATAAGAATTATGTTCCTTAATTCAAGATGTGAAAAAATTGACTCATAATCTTTTAAATTTTTCACAAGGAATTTTAAGAAAAATAATTTTATCTCCTTGAAATCTTTCCGAATTCCCTTAAAGCTTCTAAAGTTTATTTTGTCGAAATCTTTGAAAATCTACATTTCTAAAAAATTTACGTCTAAAATTAGATTTGAATCTCTTCCATTCTTCTAAATATTTCTTGAATTTACTGGTTTATTTACGTTTTTTAAAACTTTTTAATCTTATCAAATTGAAACATTTTGCTTTAAAATCTTCTACACTCTTTTAAATTTTAGGAAATATTTTGATGCGTTTCAAAATCTTTTTGATTTTTTTTTAAGTACATTTTTTTAAATAAAAATTATTGAAAATTTTCAAACCATTTTAATTTTCTCTCAGAATTCATTCCCTTCCATTTTTGGTTGAAAAATAATTTTATAAATTAAAATCTAACTATATGTTTAAAAATTGAACTATTCTGTTGTAAATTTGATTGTATGTTTTTTTAAAACAATTTCCAGTTGAAAATTAATTTCTTGCATCGAAAATGAAACTATTTTAAAATTAAATTTTTTTAAATAACTATTTTGGTTGATAATTTAACTGTTTTGTTGAAAATTCGATTTTTTCGTTGTTGAAAAAACATTTTCTTATACTAAAAATTTAATTTTATCATATTTGGTTGAATTTTTTTGGTAGGAAACTGAACTTTCTCAGTAAAAAATTCTTATGTTTTGGTTGAAAATGATTTTTCTTGTTTAAAAATTCATCTATTTTAATCAAGAATTCATTTCTTTGGATGAAAATTCATTTTTTGTTGAAACTTCTTTTATTTTGGTATAAAATGTTTAAAAGTTCATAAATTTTTTGGAAATTAAACTATTTTGCTGAAAAATTGTTGATTGTAAATTGATTTTTTAAACTGATAATTTAACCGTTTTTCGTTGAAAATTGATCTATTTTGTTAACAATAATTGTTCTATTTTAAAATTGATTTTGAAAATTTTGAAATTCTGTTTACGGTAGAAAGTTATTGGTTTGAAAATTAAAATATTTGTTTGCAAATTTAATTTTTTTTTGGGAATTTAAATATTTTGTTGAAACTTTGATTCTTTGGGGTTGATAATTATTTTTCAACTGAAAATTTATCTATTCAATTTTTCGTTGAAACATTAAAATTTTAGTTGAAAATTAATTTCTTTCGTTGCAAATTCCATTTTTTGTCTAAAAATTTAACTAGTCCATTTTTGATCGAATACTTTTTTTTAGTTAAAAATTCGTTTTTATAGATAAAAATTGAACAATTTTGTTGACGATTTTTTTTCTCGAAAAAATCTCTTTTTAGTTATAAGTTTATCTTCTTTGTTGGCGAATTATTCTTCTTTAAAAATTAATTCGTTTTAGATAAAAATTAATTTTTTTTGTTGATAAAATCGCATTTATTTGGGTTTAAAAATTAATTTTTTCAACTGCAAATTCCAGTATAAACTACAATGTTTAAGTTAAAAAAAATATTTTTTAAAGTAATTTCTTGGGTTGAAGATTTAAATATTTTGTGGAAAATTTGTTTTTTATTTGTTAAAAATCCATTATTTACTAAAAATATGACTAAGGCATGCAGCACTAAATTTGAAACATTTTGAACCCAGAAGTCTTGTCTCCTATATCTATTTACATAAAGTCAATTATATTTGCCTCTTCGCAAAAAGCCTAATGGTTCTAAGGTAACTCGGGATTTCAAAACCTGAATAAATTCGAGGAGCAGCTAGATCGTCATTCGTGAGGTCGGGAGAGCTCGGATTCCTGCTCGTGCATTTTCGGCTTTACACGAGGCTGGACTTCGCAGCATTTAACAGAGCTGACTTACCGACACACTACGTTTGAATGTGTCACTCCCAGATGGGAAAGTGGTAGGGGCCGAAAAATCCCACATTCTGTAGACACTGTCACTGATACTGGACTTGAGCTCACACTGACAATTTGTGATCAAGGTCCTTCTAATATGAAGGCCTTGCGACTATTGAGAGAGCAGTACAAAGAAGAATGTATTCAGCAAAGATATTATAAGCATAGATGCGGCACGGGAGGTCGGAGTGGGAGATCGATATATATATCTAACTACAGTTTTGCATGCCTCGAGGTGCTGCCCTCTTCAACTTTTCGATGTTTCTATGGCAACCGCGTCCTTTCCCTGCGTCAACGGGAGGGGTTGGGCCAAGGCGAAAGCCAAACCGAAAGTGCCGGTGATTTTCTGTTTCTTGATTCTCGCGCTTGCCTTCGCCAGCCATATCTATAGCTGACTCGGGGCTGTCCATGCACGCCGAAAATATTAAAATTAATGAGGGCCTAAAATTATTATATTTATTATTATGTTAAAATTAATTAATTTCTTTTACAGTTTTTTTTTTAAGGGAAATTTTCGAGATAGTAAATAAATTTAAAAAGTAAATAAATTTAAAATTATTCAGAATTTAGTTCAATGAAAAAGTTAAATTAATTCCTCGTCTCGTTTCTTTTAAAAGCGAAATTTTCGAAATACTATATAAATAAGTTTCAAAAAATTCTTGTCATATTTTAGAATTGTAGCGAAATTTCAAACATTATTTTAAAAAATATAATTTTTACAAAAATAGTGAATTGAAGGTTCGAATACTTCACTGTATAAATTTATCCCACATGTATTTTTAAATCCTAAAATATTTTATTATTTTTTCGCATAATTAAGGTATAACTGAAGTAATATTTACACTTGTCTGTAGTTTTGAATTGACAATTTACATTTAATTTCGAGGAAAAATGTAAGGTTTTCACTACTCATTTAATTATTTATCAAAATGATATTAAAATTATGTTTTTTTTTTGTTTTTGTTTCTTGATTATTTGAAACGTATAATCTTTTTCCTTATAATTTGTTTAATTACAAAAACCAGTAACTAGACTATGCCTTGCACATTAAAATTTAATTTTAGAAGTTTGAGGGCAGTTAAACACTTTCAATTGCTTATCAGAATTCACAACTTCAAAGAAATCCAAATATTTTATAAAAGTAATTCAAAGAATCGAAGAATCCACAAAAATTCTTAAGAGGTATAAGGCGTTTAGGGGTGCATCTCAGCAACTAAGGCTATTACAAAAAAAAATGAAAAAGGAAAGAATTCCAAAGAATTAAAATAATTCAATAATTTTTTGAGAGCCGGGAAATGACCGGAAATTTGTTTCCTTGATTAAAACGGCCACCTGGATTTATTAGTATTTAAAAACATTATTATATTCATTCGTGTTTTCCTGTAAAAATAGTTCTACTTTTTCGTAATTGTAAAACAATTCCCACCACGGATTGAAAAGAATTTTTATTTTTTTTATTTCTTCAAGTGATTTTTTTTTAAGTTTGCAATAACAAAGAAAAACTATCCAATTAGGGGTTTTAAGAGTTTAAAAATCGTGATTTATTATTTAAAGAATTTGCAACAAAGAAGATTAATTTTCTTACCAAAAAAGACGAATTTTTAACAAATTCCATGAATTTTCAACCAAATATTTGAATTTTCAACTTATAAAGGATCCATTTCTAATCAAGAATAGACACGTTGCAATTTTCAAGGAAAGTAATTTTTAACATAAAAAACCAAATTGTCAAGAAAAAAAGTTAAATGTTAAGCCAAAGAGGTAAATCTTGCAGAAATATAATTTTAAAAAAACTAGATTGAACAAACATGAAAAAAACCCGGAAAAGTTCATTAACAAACGAATCCTACTTTAATTTTCTACCATATTGTTAAATCATTAATCAAAATATACTAATTTAGAATTTAACAATTGCATTTTTAATAAAAAGACGATGTAAAAAAAATCAAGAAAGTTAATTTTCGACCGAAAAGATGAATTTTCAAACAAAACAAAAGAATGCTCTAAAAAATAATTATATTTTAAACATATAAAGTATAAATTTCTAACAAAAATTTAAAATTGCAAATTTTCAGATAAAAAATTAATTTTGAACAAAACAAAAAACCCAAAATGTCAAGAAAATTGTTGCATGTTAAAAAAAGATTAATTTTCAACTAAATCGAGAAATTAAATTTTCAACAAAAGAGTCAAACCCGAAGATCAAGGGGAGTCCAAAAATATGAATTTTTAATGATAAAGTTCAACTTTTAACCAAGTCGTTTAATTTTCAATTAAAGAAGATAAATTGCGAAAAAAATAGTTAAATTTTTAACGAAAGAAATGAATTTTCCAGCATTGTATTAATGATCTACCAAAATAAGACGAGCTTTCAGCAAAACATATTCATTTTTGAGAAAATTTTTGAATTTTAAAGCCGGGAGGAGCAATTTTAAACCAGATAATATTAATTTTTAATTAAAATATCAATTTAAATCAAAAATGAAATGTTTATGTTGTTAGTTTAAAAAAATTAATTCTTATTTAAAAAAAAACGATTTTTCAACAAAATAGTTACATTTTGAACAAAAGTGTTCAGCCTAAAAATGACTTTTTATCCGTAGAAGATTAATTTTCTAAAAATAGAATAGTTAAATTTTCAACCAAAGAGGTGAATCTAAAACCAAAAGAATAATTTTTTTACAAAGTAGTTCAACTTTTAACCAAGCTTCTGAATTCCTAACGAAACAAGATGACTTTTTAACAAAACAGTTGCATTTTTTACAGAATAATAAAATTTGCAACTGAATACTAGAATTTTTAACCAAACGAGTTGAATTCTGAACCACAAATATAATAGTCGACTTTCTACCAAAAAGGATTTAAGCGAAAAAACGAGAAAAGGGGTTTTCTTAAAAACAGACAAAAAAAGAACAATTCTTTAAAAGTTAATAATAAGGAAACATACTAAATATTATCTAAGTTTGTAACTTTTCTTCCACTGACCCTTAACGCCTGTTCGAACCATAGTTTTTAGCATGATCTCCCCCCCCCCCATGCAATTGGTAATGCAGTTTACTGACGACCCCTTAAAGTTTCGATTTTTGTATTTAATGAAATTATCTTTATAATATATAGTTTAAAATTTGTTTAACATAAAAATACACAACGAAAAATCGACAAGACACAGAAAAAAAGGTCCGACAAGTCGGAAAAGAAAGGACGAGTTCGTTAACAGTCATTTTGGATAAAAATACAAATTTTGGGACCATTTTTTTATACTTAAAATTTTTATTTACGGCTATTAATAGTACTCAGAAGGCCAAACAATTTATCCTGATGACTTTTTTTATACAAAAAAATTCTCAGTTATAGCATTTTCAAAATTTTTAATATCAATGGAAAATCAAAATTATAAGCCAAACAACGTACTATATGAAAAAAGTAAAGAAAAACATTGCTTTTTAAAAGCCCTACAAGATTATCATACAAACTTTTTGGATTTTCTTGTAAAATTGAAAATTCTAATTTTTATTTCACAAAAAATAATGAGGTATGAAAAATCCCATTTTGTGGTCAAACTATGCAGGATACGAAAGAAGATGAATCAACAAGAATTGTGATCTCAAAAAAGATCTACAAATTCGTTAATAATCACTTCTTGATAGGAGGCGTACCTTTTGTTTTATTCGCGAAAAATAACATTGAAAATATAAAAAAAACGTCGTGAAAAAATGATACAAGTTACAAAAAAAAATTATTCAACAAAAATTATTTACCCGAAAAAGCGCTCCAAATTTGTTATGAATTATTTTTTGACATGACACGTAGTTTTGGTATTGATCATAAAAATGGTATTAAAAATAAAAATGAAAAATTTGTGGAAAAACAACAAAAGCTACAAAAACAAATTGATAGAAAAAAGTTATTCGCCCAAGAAAGTGATACAAATTTATATTCATTTATTACATTCTTATTATTTATGATGGAGAAAGTATTAGAATTGCCCGAAATTTGACATCACAACATTCAAATTTTGAACCAAATAACGCAAAATACGACAAAAAGTCTCAAAGAGAAATGACAGGTTTTGAAAAATCCTACAAAATTTCTTTAAACCACTTTTCAATAGGATTCCTAATTTTGTTTTATCGTAAGTAATATATGCAGATAATCGAAAATTCCAATATTACGCTAAAAGACGCAAGATACGTAAAAAATCGGAAAGAAGCCTTGTAGGAAATTTTGCTTTATACATGTATAAAAAATAATATGAAAACCAAAATCCTATTATTAGCATAACAACACGAGATAGAGAAAAATGTCTAAAAAAAGGATTGTATTTTTTAAGTTTATTTTAAGGTGGTTCAGAAAATATAAATTTACAACTGTCTGTCAAAAAACGAGTGCTCAGCGTGAGTGTCACGATAATATTGTGTACCTCAAACCCTACAGAGCTTTGAGAAATTTAATCTTTAACTGTACTTATTTGAGCAATAAATTCAGAATATGAACACGCATATAAATACTGCAATCTAAAGAGATGTTTTTGATAAAGTTTCATTCTAGCATTCTAAATGTAAAGAATAAATATCTGAGCGGGAATCGCGGGAATCAAAAGACGCGCGCCCCAGGCGCGCTCAAACTTGCGAGCCACGGGCTCAGCGCCCGATGAGAATGTGCCCGCGACAATAAATAGTTCATTTACGGATTATTTTATTACAAACTAACAATTAAGAGATAAATGTGTTTGAAACTTTCCAATAATTTCTGACCTTTTAGTTTAAATTGAGAAATGTTAGGCAAAATATTTATTTATTCTGATCAACCACTCGAGTAAATTTCAAAAATACATTTGTTTAATTTTGAAATTATGGGGTTCTCAATTTAAAAAATCGGGACATAGTTTACATACATAGTAAGATACATAAATTTCTATAAAATATTATATAAAAAAATAAAATAAAAAATATATTTATTATATAATTTTATCGTTTCATTATAATTTATTTAATTCATAATTAATTACACAAACATAGAAATTTACGAATAATTATTTACTTAAATTAATAATCGTGAAGAAGGCGGTATTCCTATAAAATTTAACTCTACATCTAAATACTCCAAATCGCTAATTATACATGCGAGAACGCTGTACGATTATATTTATTTAAAAAATTAATTATTTTAAATTTCAACTCAATATGTTTATCAATTAAAACTTTTAATGTCTTCAAACGTATAGTTTCATTTAGTAGAATTTCTACCGCTTTTTATCAAAACAATAAAATAATATTATTCATAGGCAGTAAATTTTAATTGCAAAATGACTAATTTTTTCCATAAAAGACGTCAGCTAAAAATATTTATTACAATACAATTACATTCTAATTCAATTTAAAACTAAATCTTACGCATCTACATATTTTCTTGATGCAAAATTTATTCAAATAATTGATTCATTAATTGGAAATAATAAATCAAAATTCTCGATATAAGATTTGTATTTTATATTTTTAAGTATTTAGTATTACCGACTTAGTATCGGCTATTTGATGGACTTGTTCGACGGGTGAAGATTGCAGGGGCAAAGTAGTTGGTGTGTATGATCTTCGGGCTGAGAGGCATGGGGGGATCGGGCAATTTTCGCCGGGAGCGCCGTCTACAATTAGTTCCTCGAACTATACACGTGCCGCATCTAGGCGTATAATATCAGAGATGAGCTGGGAGATTGCTTATGTAAGGGAATAAGAGACTACGTCAAAATTCGACTGCTAAAAGCGCCCTCTTGGTTTATGGGTCAACTCCTCGGAGCTACTTCGCAGTTTTCGGCAGTTACAATCACAGGAGTTACCATAAATGTAAATGATGTACTTCATATTTATTTACCACTCGAGTATTAAGTGTTATTATGTAATTATTCTAATGATTCACAATTATTAGTGAGTATTTATATAATGAAAACTAATTATTTATTTTTAAAATTAAAATTTTAAATATTATATCGTTACATAGCTATTTATATGCTATAAATAATAAATTATGACTTATAATTTTAATACATCACCGGAAAAAGTATTATGTTCACCTATTTTTTAATGACTGAAAAGTTTTATTTATTTTAATTATGACAGAGCTAAACATTTTTCTCTTTAAAATGTTGAATGCTATCAAAATTCAAAATTCTGTATAAAATCAAGCAGGGGATAAATCCAATTTGTCCATTTTAAAAAGAATTTTGAGATTTCTTTACAAATAAAAAAATAGTATATTGTCAATTATAATACCTTCAATTTTTCTCTAAAACGCTAAATTTGAGTAACTATTATAACATATGTTTATCAGTTACAGATTGTATTAATTAATATACAGTTTG
>NC_046663.1:130067600-130070439 GCF_010883055.1 Belonocnema kinseyi
GCACCTACGGCACGCGACTGATGGCAATCACACTCCGCACTTAGTCTTTGCATTTGTTCCGCATTTCTTCAGCATTCGGGCACAGACCTTTTAAAATCAAAGGTGAAGGGACCGACAACTGTAATTTTGTGATTTTGAACTCTCCTTTGTTAAAGCTCTTTTGGCTTTAACGAACACATTCTCATCACGTATCTCGTGCTTCGCACTCGATTTTGTCCAACATGTCAACTTTTCTACATTATACACAACACTTTTATATCAATTATAATACATTTTTATGTAACTCTGCCTGGGATTACTTATTAAAAAATTGCAAAATAAAAAGCAAATTGTATTTATCATGATTATTTTTTTATTTGTTTCTTATTTTGCTTTAAATTTAATTCTAAGTTGCTCTGAAACATGTATCATTTCAATAAATGTATATCATTACAATTGATAATATGCATAAAAATTGAATCATACTAATTCTTATTTCCTTGTTTTTATAATTTTTTATTTTTAATGGTGTTTTTTACGATTAAATAAAAACTACTACGCATCTGCATAAGGTCTAATACAGGAACCTGTATAGGTTATTATATAGGAGCCTATGTTCTCTTTCGTCTTTTCTGTGCTTTTTCCAAAAAGTGCATTTTTGCATTTTTTATCTTATGTTTTACGATTAAAAGAAGATCTACTCGTCCAATCGAAAAATGATTAATAATAAATTTATGGATATTTTTAGGCGAACAACTGTTGTCTGATAATTTGAGTTCATACTTTGTGTCGTTTTTTAAAGCAAATTTAATATTTTTATTTAGAATGTTATTTTTTACGACTAAAGCAAAAACTAACTGCACGGAGAAAAATGGATGTTCAAAAGTAAAATCTAGATGTTCTGGGTTAACATATTATATGTTTAAATACAGGACAACAGTCTAGATGTTCGAAGTTAGCATCTGTAGATCTTAAAATGTGAAATGTTACCCCCTAAAATTCAAAATGTTCTACTGAAAAATCCGAGATATTACATGTATGGTTATGTCAAATTACGTCTATAAATATTTGAGGAATTTACTTATTTATAGTCATTTAAGGAATTAATTGATAACTTATTTGTGAATTTTAAATTAAACTTTAATGTTCGTACACGATCGAAAAACAGATAAGGGGTATAAAATGTCGACCAGGTGATGCGTTCAGTCAAGTTGAGGTTATATTCAATATTTCTAATTCAAAATAAAACCGTGGATGAATAATCAGAGAACGAATGATCTGTAATCTGAATTAAATATTCTATCTATTTTAAGTTACTTAAACTCAAATTTTATTTCAAATTTATAGAACTTTTGTCAAATGTATTAAGTCAATAAACCTAAAACATAAGATCGTTGTTCTCTTCTTTAAACTTAAAAAAGTCGTTATCCAATTTCATCTAAGGACATCTAATTTTTATTCTTTGGAATTGTTCCAAAATCGTAATATTCCATAATTTTAATATTGAATATATATAGCTTTGAAATATAGTCGTGAAATTGCATGCGCGATGCGCTCGAACGTTTTTAACATCTGAATGTGTTTCAGTTTAACATAAAAATATTTGTAGGCCTAACATCTCAAAAAGATGTTAAATGCTTGGCATCAATATCTGCGTATTAGGTGCTACAATCTTACCCTTCGAACATCTACATTTGAACATCCATTTTTCTCAGTGTGTCCTATCAAAAATTATAGCTTTTTTTTGGATGAACAATTTTTGTCTCATTTTTTTCGTAACTTATATCGAAAAGTGATTCATTATCAATTTGTAGTTCTTTCCAGGGCGCGCAATTTGAGCTTTTTCACTTTTTTCGTATCTTGCATAGTTTGACCAATGCATGGAATTTTGGAATTTTTCATTATTTTTGGTACGATCAAATTTGGAATGTTCAACTTTTCGACAAAATTAAAAAAGTTGTTATCGTAGTCCTATAGGGCTTTCAAAAGACCAAGTTTTCCTTCTCCTGGCTTTTTTTCATGTCATGCGTTGTTTGGCTTAAAATGTTCATTTCAGTTTGTTTTTTTGGATCTTGAAGATGCTCTAACTCTGATAATTTTCTTTTTATAAGTCATGGGGATAAATTGTTTGAGTTTCTGAGTACTATGAACAAACGTACATAGAATTTTTAAATCTTGAAAAAATGTGGTTTCGACATTTTTTTGTATGATCAAATTTGGAATTTTCAACTTTTTGACCAAATTGAAAAAGTTGTTATCATAATCTTGCAGGGCTTTCAAAAAGCAATGTTTTTCTTCTCTAGACTTTTTTTTCTTATCATGCGTTGTTTGGCTTAAATTGTTCATTTTAGTTTTTTTTTTATTTTGAAAATGCTATAACTCTAGTAATTTTTGATTTTTCGAAAAAGGTAATTAGGATAAATTGTTAAATTTTTTTAACACTATCAATAACCATACAAAGAATTTTTGAATTTTTAAAAAAGTGGTCTCAAAAATATTAAAAAAGTGTCCACTTTTTGAATTTTCATCCAAAATAGCTGGCTAACAAACTTGACCTTTAGTTTAGGACACTAAACGAGTGTACCAAAGGGCAATTTAATAAACAAATTGGGCCTATTTTTCAAAAAATGCCCAAACTATTAATTTGCTCATGAAAGTAGTTTAAATAATAAATCTTGAAAATGCGATTAATATAATTAATCGGAAAGACGTTCTTAATCAAATTTATAAAAAGAACTGACCGTATTCGTTTGAGAAGTAGCCAAATTCTGAATTTCTTATGAAAGTTCTTTAAATAATTAACCATTCTTGTAGATTTAACAAATACCTTAGGAAAGAGTCATAGCAAAGACAATCATAG
>NC_046663.1:130070539-130072467 GCF_010883055.1 Belonocnema kinseyi
AAACCTTGAAGTAAAAAACGTGATAAATGCAATTCTGTAGAAAATTCAGATCAAATTCAGATAGAAGAATTTCATTTTACCTTCATCGCGAAATACCTTAAAGATGCATTTTTTACGTTTCATTAATATTGAAAAAATATGAAAAATACATTGTTGGATGCATTCACATTTTCATAATTTGAATAATAACTGGCAAATTGTAAACAATTGTATGTTGATTTAAAAATTTCCATTCATTTATATTGAATTTATCGGAAAGTTCTTCCCTTGAAAAGAACAACTTCTGTAAATCATAATAAACGTGTTAAGAAAATTCGATAAGAACAGAAATAAATATTGAAGTTCACCCCCATCATGGAATACTCATCGCCAGTAATCTACCGAGAGTCCTAGACTCTTAGAGCAGTGGTCGGCAAACTTTTTGCTTAATTTCCAGGTATGGTCAGGCTCCACACGACTTAATTTTTTCTATTACTTTTCGGTCCATTCATGTGCCTTAGTGTGAGTGAGCTTACTCCAGCAAGGGTCTTTTGTCCACAGGAATGTCAAAGTAAGGAAATTTTAAAACTTTTAATTTTTCAACTAGCGATTTGAAAATAGCATTATCAGCATCTACGACTTTTTCCGATTCCAATGATATATTACTTGCCTAGAAAAGTTAAATATTTGAAGGAGTATAATATCAAGAAACATCAGCTTTACACTCAATTTAATACTAAATACTTTTCAAATTGTTAATTTCTCTAGGCAAGTAATATATCATTGGAATCAGACAAATTCGCAGATGCTGATAATGCTATTTTCAAATCGCTAGTTAAAAAATCAAAAGTTAAAAAATTTCCTTACTTTGACATGCCTGTGGGCAAAAGACCCTTGCTGGAGTAAGTTCACTCACACTAAGGTACATAAATAGACCGGAAAGTAGTAGAAAAAATTAAGTCGGGTGGAGCCGGACCATACCTGAAAATTGAGAAAAAAGATTGCCGACCACTGTCCTAGAGCAGTGGTCGTCAAACTTTTTGCTTCATTTTCAGGTATGGTCAGGCTCCACCCGACTTAATTTTTTCTACTACTTTTTGGTCTATTCGTGTACCTTAATGTGAGTGAGCATACTCCAGCAAGAGTCTTTTGTCCACAGGCATGTCGAAGTAAGGAAATTTTAAAACTTTTAATTTTTTAATTAGCGATTTGAAAATAGCATTATCAGCATCTACGAATTTTTCCGATTCCAATGATATATTACTTGTCTAGAAAAGTTAAAAATTTGAAGGAGTTTATAATCAAGAAACATCAGATTGACAGTCAATTTAATACTAAATACTTCTCAAATTTTCAACCTTTATAGACAAAGTACATGTCTTTGGAATCGGAACAATACGTAGATGCCAAATATATTACTTTTAAGTCACTGATCGCAAAATTACGAATTTTTTGATCTCACATTTTTTCCCATTTTATAATAAAGGACCCCTGAGGAAAGGGATGATCTGGCCAAGCACGTAGGTACTGCCCTGAGAGTAGGTCACAGGGCAGCCAGGGCAGGCTACCCTGCCCAGGGCAAGAACGTGCCGACCACTGTCCTAGAGACTTCCCGCCTATATTTTTACTTTTTACAACCTCAGGCCTGACTGTTTCAAAGGATAGTTTCCCGAACGATGAATGGGCTAGCTGCATTACAGATTAGAGTCCCAAATATTTTCTACGCCACAGGCGTAAACTTGTCAAATCTTACAAGGAGTCGTCCCACCGTACTCCAGATGCGCTAGCGACTATTTACTTGCAAAATACCGATGTGTTTTACGCCATTGGCACGTTACAAATTTAATATGGTTAATATTTCTTAATGAAGCTTTACATTCTTGATGTAATAATTACCATATGATTTTATTAAAAATGGTTAAAGATCTAGCACGTCAAAGTATGTCCAT
>NC_046663.1:130072567-130073891 GCF_010883055.1 Belonocnema kinseyi
AGGTATGGTGGGGGTAAATTTCATCCACGATCTGGCACCTGGCGGGGGACGATTCCCCTCGTGCGGCATCGTTGCGGCGTTTCAGGTCTGTGAGCTCTGGTTCTACCTAGATCTTGGATTGCTAAACCTCTATTGCTTTTACAAACTAACATGGTTCCCTCCCCCTTGTAACTTATGATCAATCCCCGCGCCAAGTTAGGTAGCATGTGGCTAGTCCCCTACTATTCCAATGTCCATCAGAGGCGGTGGAGCCTTGCCAAGGGGACACAGGGGCCACTGCCTCCCATAAAAATCGACCAGGGAGGGCCAAAGTCTTGATTTGCCTACTCGTAAATAAAATGCTTAAACTCATTCGATCGTAGGATATAGAAAACTTTCAATTCTTTCTCGCTTTGTTTAATCCTTAAAATCTATCTGGAATCTATGTTGAATAATAGAAGCTTTTCCGAATTCTTTTTTATTTATCCGAAACCTTTGCGAAATATTTTAAATTTCTGTAAAGTCTTCATAAGATCTTTGAAATATTATTGCAACCTTTGTAAATTCTTCGTGAAATTTTGGCGAAATAACTTTTTTAAATCTATTCAAAATGTTTACAATCTTTGAGAATTCTGAAAACTTTCTGAAAGAATAGAAGTCTTTGTAAAATAATGGAAATATCTGTGAAATCCTCTAAACATATCCTAAATCTTTCCGAAATGTTTGAAATCTTTGTAAAATCATTAGGACATCATAGGAATTATTTGTTCAATCTTTGAAATCTACTTTAAATCTTTGCGAAATATGTGTAAGCTTTGTGAAATCTTTAAAGTCATTGGGAAATCATTGAAAATTTTGTGAAATCTTTCTAAAATCTTAGTGATTTCTCTCAAAATGTTTGCAAAATCATTAGGCAATTATTGAAATCTTTGGTTCAATCTTTGAAATCTATCTGAAATCTTTCTGAAATATTTGAACTCTTTGGGAAATCATTTAATTCCTTATTAAATACTGGTAAATTCTCTAAAAATCATTGTGAAATATTTGAAAGGTATCTGAAATCTTTCAAATCTATCTGAAATCTCGGCGAAATCTTTGAAATCTTTGAAAACTTTGGGAAATAATTGAAATTTTTGTGAATTGTTTAAAAGTCTTTGCAAATTATTTGAAAAACTTTTGAAATATTCGGTGATATTTCTTAAATTAATAAAACCTTCATGAAATCTTTTTAAAATAATTGAATTCTATGCAGTCTTTTAAATCGACCAGAAATCTTTGAAATCTTAATTGTCGAATAATAAAAGACTTTATCAAATCTTTTTAATCTATGCGAAGTCTTTGCGAA
>NC_046663.1:130073991-130075187 GCF_010883055.1 Belonocnema kinseyi
CGATAACTATTGAATAGGACACATATAATTAATTACGATGTCAAAAATATTTTTGGAAAAGTGATTATTTAAATAAATTATATTTGTTTAAACAATTAAAAAGTGGTATATTTTTTCTTTCCATACGCTATAATGTCAGAAACATAATGCTATGTGTTCTATTTTATTGCAATTCTTTTAGTTACCGAAAAAAACTGCTTTAGAAAATAAATATTGTTTAAAGACAAAAAATTTATTGAACAATAAAATAAATGTGTCAAAATTATATAATTATTCAACAGAAAGCAGCATATGATACCAATTTGAATAAAATGGGACATCTCTGGCTCAATTGAAAATTTTTTGAAAATAACCAATAATTAATTCTTCAAATAATTACGTAATGTTTTTCAACAAATTTACTACTCCAAACAATGACAAAATATTTCATTCCAATAAGAAAATAAGATCATTTTTTAAATTTATGGGGAATAAATGATTGTTTAAATAGTATACATTTGTTTAAACAATTGAAAATTGTTTTAAAAGTCATAATAAATATTAAAATTGTATATTAATGATTATTTCTTTGAAAACGACTACGAGAATTGCTGAAAAAGAACAATAAGCATATCTGCGACAACTTATTCTAATTTTAATCTTTTCATTGCAAGTAACGTATCCTTGGAATCGCAAATAAACGTACATTTCGAATATAATATTTTCAAATTGCTGATAGAAAAATAAAAAATTTTCTATTCATATTTAGAAGAGATAATTTAGCACGAAAGTTAATCAAGAGTTATTCAAGTTTTCAAGGCGACCTCAAAGGCAAATCAGAAACTGGTTCAAAAATTTCAAAATTGGAAAATGTTAAGTTGAAATTTTTTTTAAATAAATAATTTTCAATATGAAGCAATTAAAATTCGAGAATTTGCAAACGAAAACTAAATTGAATGTTTCAATGTTTGTAAATGTTTTAATTCAGTATTGAATATGAAAATTCAGAGATTTAAAACTGTAACCATTCAAAAACTTCGAATTTTTATTTATTTTTATTTTACACAATGCAATTTTAAACTTTTTAATTTCAAGTACTTCATTTAAAATAAGGACCAGATTTTGAGGCGTGCAAGCCGTGCGGTTGCACAGAGCGCCATGGTTGAGGGGGAGGGAGCATGCGATTTTACTCCCTGCCTTCCTCGACCTGTGTTTTC
>NC_046663.1:130075287-130077194 GCF_010883055.1 Belonocnema kinseyi
CTAACGTCAGTTCCACCAAAAACTTCAGTTAATAAGGGAGGGTTGGGAGAGGGGGGAAGTAGAACTGGAACCGAGAGAGTCGTCTTGGGTTTGTGTTTTTGCATAATCAAAAATTGTTTATAACTTATAAATTCAAAAAATATTGAAATATATATTTATTTATATTTTAATAATTTATTTAAACGTCTTAAAAATACATCAAAGAAATCTACTTAAATTTGTGAATTAAAATAATTTTAACTAAGAGAGGCGGAATTGAATTAATTTAAATTTTCAAACCTTACATGCTACATGAAGGAATTAAAACAAATTATTACACATATTTTGTGTACAATTACAAGGAATTAAATATATTGAAAACACGATCTCTTTTGGGAGAAATAAATTAGATTTCGAGATATCCTATTCTTATAATGACATTGTAGACGTATTAAAAAATTGCACATTCAAAATAATAGAATAATCTTCACTTCTGCTCTGAAATCTGAAAATATTAATTTCTCTCTATTTAAGGGCATGTGATACTTACAGTTTCGCCAGCTTTTTTCCACAAAAATGAAAATTTTTAAAAACTGAATTCGGAGATGCTATAAAATATCATAACGGACGTCCCCGGACTCTTTTTTGAGTGATAATAACAAAAAAAATTATTGTCCTAAAGAAAAATTTTATGCATTTGCATTATTTTGAGGTTACGTTGTTTTTCATCTCTGCCTTTCCGATAATCTGGAAATTATTTATGAAATAAACTTTTTTGATTACCTGCAAACAAGGTTAGTTCCGGGAGATTAGTTACTTTGTTTATTTGTAAGTCCAAAGTTTTCGGCCAAAAATATTGTGTAGTTTGGAAGTAACGCTCGGGTGATTTGTAACACACATAACCTCGAAATATACACGCACGTTGTTAGCAATACCAAAAATTTTTTGATAAAAAAACACAAAAAAAAAGTATGTGGGGACGTCCGTTAGCATGTTCTATATCATTTCCCAGATTTTGAAGGCAAAATATTTCTTATCTCAGGAAAAAAGCCAGGAGAATCTAACACTGAAAAAATCGATACTATTTCCTAAGCGCTATGCAAATTAATCACATTTTGCTAAATTAAAACTTTTTGCAATTAACCTACAAAAAAGTGTATGGGGATGTCTGTTAGCATGTTCGCTATCATTTCCCATTTTTTTAAGACAAAATGTTTATTATTCTAGAAAAAAAGTCGGGGGAACCTAAAACTGGTAAAATCGACAATTATCTAAGTATCACATGCCCTTAACGCTTATTACTAGGCAGTTATAAAATATTTTGTGAAGTAGGTCGCGAATGCTCCTCAGAATTAGGGTGCTTTCATACGATAGCAGATCAGCAGATTGCACGCAGAAAGTTCACAGGAGTGAAAGGGTAGATAACACAATATACAGTTCCCATCTCTTTCACTCTTGGGGACCTTCTGCATGCATTCTGCTGAATTGCAATCGTGTGAAAGCGCCCTTAGATATGGTGCTTACTACGAACCTAATGGAATTCCCTTCTGAATACCAAAGATATTATCAGAGATGAGGTGGGAGATTGCTTATGCCGTGTATTTGATTTCTACCGACTTACCGCAGCGTGCCCTGTTTGCCTTAGCCTTCCGGGAACTAAAATTAAAGGTCCAAAAGCGCGCCCTGTTTGCCTTATTGTTATTTTTCGGGAACTAAAATGAAAGGTGGCTTACCTGCTCCTCACTTGGTAAAACAGGGTATAATTTGATAAAGTTGGTAGAGAAGATCGGAGTTGGTAACAATTTTACATAATAAAATAATAAATTAAGAAAAATGTTTTTAAAGATAAGGAGTTTATATAATAATAATTAGAGTATGATCTTCAATTCAATAGATTCTATATTAGGAGCTTTTCAATATCAATATTA
>NC_046663.1:130077294-130087190 GCF_010883055.1 Belonocnema kinseyi
CCTTGGCTATTAATGGACCCAAGTGGGGATCCTTACATAACGGCTTCGTGAGGTTCTTCGCTTGGGGTGATTGCTAGAGAGATTGATCAGCAACCTGGGTCGTAGCAGTATTGCGGAACGAACGTGTTATTTACATAAATAGCACGATAATTCTGGATCAATCTGAAAAATCTCTATCCCATCCACACACTACTCCTTTCCCCTGCCGAGTGAGTCACGCCTACCCCGAAAGGGAAATGGCTTAATGGTGTAATAATAATAAAAAATAGGTTGAATAAATGCTTTCGTTAAATTTTACTAAGTCTATTGAGAGGAATAGGATTTGCACTTTTCCTGTTCCCGTTGGGGGATTTTTAGACAGAGGAAAAATCGCATATTCATAGGAATACAAATTCTTAATTTTTGGGAATTCAACGCTTATTGCCGGGTAAAGAATTACTTACGTATCTTCCATTTTTTCATTCTTCTTTTCAAGGTGATGCATTGGAAATTGAAATCGAAGGAGTGAAGATTTTTTTCATGTTCCATCCTGTTCACGCTACTAAGAGCTTAAGAAACAACCTGCTAGTGAAGGATTTAGAACTCAATTTTCACGAGGCAGAGCGCAACGAGAATTTAGAGAGGAAGATTTGTCTCCTGGGATTACATCCAGTTGGCTTTTGATATTGACCAGAACGGAGATTCGCTTTTTAAATGTCTGCCCAAACTGACTGATGGTCACGTAAGACCTGATAAAATAAGGAAAATGAAAGTGTCTTGTTGCACGGAGACAGAAAGCGAATCCATGTCTCAGTTTATTCTGCATGCAATGTTGATGAAAGTTAGATTTTTCTCTTCTCGTTCATAAAAATCATTACAAAAATTCTAATTTCTCAAATATTAAAAAAATTTTATTTATTAATCATCCATAAAAATTTTCCACAAAGATTCTATTAAGGTAGGCGAACAGTTCTTAAAGATGCCTGCAAAGGCTGTTCATACTTCCAACTATATGTACTTTAAAGATAGCTTGTTTGACTCCACAAATGGGCAGAGTTTGATACCGGGCAAGGCACTGCGAGGGGTAATCAGTAACACGAGTCCTCACATCCAATTTTTGTCAGAGGCTCGTGAAACGTTAAAAAGTATGAGATTCGTAGACAAGAGAACCAGGAAGGCAAAAAAAATCCTCCGTGCTTAAAAGCCTGGCCGGACATTCTCGTAATCTTGAAGAAGGTGTCGAATGCTGTGAAGAAAAAAGGATTTCCGTACCTGAAGCTTGGTCTCCTCAGCCAAGATGTCCTGGAAAATTTGTTTGGATCCATACGAAGCTTCAGCTACCGATTCAACAGGTTGAACTGAATCCAAGTAAGTGGCATTCTAAAAATCCTACTGATAAACAATTCAACATCGCGGCATTCAGTAGGTTCTAATTGCCAAGGGGATTCTGGCCAAACATTGTGTGCTTTCAGGTCCCTAATTAAAGGTATGGGCGAAGAAGAAGAAACTCAACCCTCGAACTTTTCCGAGAATGACGAACTAGAGAATCTTCCTCAAACTCAATTCAAAACGACAGGCTTCAGTTTGCGCCTCCACAAACGAAACCCTTTGACCTTTGCGCGCCTTTTACTGTCGCAAAACGCAACCAACGGTTGCAAGGATTGTAAAAAAAACTTTTTCGGTGTGGACGAGAATGATCGTTGCCAGTGCAGCACAACCATAGGGCTAAATGCAATGAATTACTTCCAGCGTGGCTACCTGTGTGTTGTTAGTATTATTTTTAGAAAGCCACCGTTAATATGCTTCCGCAGGAATGTTTGCAAGACGCTCATTGAATTTGTAAACCTAAGAATCGATTTCGAGTGGATTACGTGTGTGTAGCATCGCGAGTTCTTGTTCCAAAAATTTCTAGAAATGATCGCCATCCATTGCATTTACCAGTGGTGCACTCATTTGAACAAAATCCTGAATGGAAGTCTTATGGTTCATGGCGGGAGCCTTATTGAACAAAGAGCTCGGAAAATGTACGTTGTCAATCATTCGAGAAAACAGGGCGTAAATAAGCAGTAAGTACTTATAATCACTTAACAGTAATATATATTTCACACCTTATTCTAGTTGTCAAATAATAACATCAATTTCAGGAAAGGTTATCAAGTCTAAGCCTAAGAGACTGCTTATAGGAAGATTTAAAAAGAAATTACAAAAGGAATGAGAAAGACGTTTGGTAGAATTATTTAATTTTCTAGTACGAGAACACGTAGAATTTAATGTATTGTAATTTTAGTATAAAATATAGAACATTGTACATTGCAAACCTTTGGGATTAAATAATTCTAGGTACTTTAATTTAATATTTAATATCATATTGTTATTTTATTAAAAAATTATATATTTTTTAAACATTATAAATAAAGTAAAATCCACTTTATGTGCTTTATTTTAATTTGTATAAAAATTAACAAATATTGCTTCTCATAATTATTTATTTTATGCACAGTATTTGCAGTATTATTCTTGTTAAGGAAAAAATAATAAAATATAGTTCGACATTCATATTTTTACAATTATAAACTATTACTGCTTCACTGTAAAAATTGATATCGCTTCTTTCAATTACAAAAAATTGTACTTCTATTACTCAAATGAATATCTTACGTATAAATAACCTTTTTATGCATACATTTTTCATAAGTTGTAAAGTTACTTTACAAGAAATTAAGCAAAATTTAATGTTTACGAGAATTTTGAGGAAGCAGAGTTTGGAAACAATTTCTGTCAGGGACCTGTAGGTTCATTTACTGTTAGTGACGGGGGCCAACGCTAGATGGGAATATGAGAATGTGAAAAACATGCGCTGATAACTGCGCCCTCTTGGCGGATTACCTAAGAGTTACTTTGAAGGCGCAAGTTGCGCGTCGGTAAATAACGAAAGTTATCAATTTCTGAAATGATTTACCAATTAAGTTTCTGCCAGAGATTGGTTTCTGCATGGCCATAGCAAACAAGGGATTAGGCATGCCATTGCGGGGGTGATGCAATGAGGGGGGAGGTCCGCCACCTTTTGATGCCCCGCGACAAACATGGCAGCGCCCACATGCTTATATTTTCATGCACAGTTTGTCGGAAAAAATGCTCGTGCGCATAATCAAATGGCACATCGTAAGATGGCGGCTCTCCCCACTCATGGAATTCTCCTCGCTCCCGTGGATTCAAGCCCGGTCGCTCAAGTTAGGATGGCATGCCTAGTCCCGTGTTTCCTATATCCATGGGTTCCTGCCATGGACATAGGAAACAAGGGACTAGGCATGCTATTGCGGGGGTGTTGCAATGAGGGGGGAGGTCCGCCACCTTTTGATGTCCCGCGACAAACATTGCAGCGCCCACATGTTTATATTTTCATGCACAGTTTGTTGGCGAAAATGCTCGTGCGCATAATCAAATGGCACATCATAAGATAGCGGCTCTCCCCACTCATGGAATACTCTCCCTCCCGTGGATTCAACCCCGCTCGACAAGTTAGGATGGCATGCCTAGTCCCGTGTTTTCTATGTCCATGGTTCCTGCTCAATTAGTTACCACAAAGATATCTTTGTTGCCGATCTGACGGTTTTGGAAGACTTCGGTGGTCTTACATTTATATTTCGATCCGCATCAGAAAGAAATTAAAGGAATTGGCGATTTTGATGTTTCGCGTTATTCTTAATTTCATGCATGAGTCGATTCCGAGGTTATGTTTTTCAGGTGTATATAATATGCATATTATTACTATTATATATATTTTTGATGTTAATATTATAATTATAAAATATTATATTAATATTAATGACTATTTGACTATCTTTTAATAGAAATAGTTCAACTAAAACAATTAGTTTTTTGAAAAAAAAATTGAATAAAATACATAAACTTAAAAAAAAGTTGTTGAATTTGTTTTCAACGAAATAGCTAAATTTTTATCAAAAAGGCTGAATTGTATACTAAAAAAGGTATTTTTAATCAAATACATGTACTTTGCACACAACACATTTATGTTCCACCAAGTCTAATTTTCTATACAAAAATCAATGTTTAATCATAGTCAATTTTTCTACAAAAAAGAATTATTTTCTTGCAGTTAAAAGAAATTAATTTTTAAACAAAAACAAACAAATATTTTCTACAAAATAGTTCAATTCTCAAAAAACAAATTTTTTCAACTAAATTGATAAATCAAAAAAAAAAAAAAAAAAATCAACAAAGCAGTTCCACTTTCAACCTGAAAATTTGAAAATAATTCAAATTCTTTGAAATTGCTTTCAATTATTAAAATTAATTGAAAATGTTTGAAATGTTTTAAAACATCCTAAAATATTAAAAATCTCTTGAAATTTTGCAAAGCTCTTGAAAATTCCATGCAATTTTAAATATACCCTAAAATATTTCAAATCCTTTAAAATCTCATACTAAAAATTAGATTTCGAAAGCTTTGAATTTTTATTCATTACATTTTCAAAACATTTCAATATTAAAAGTTTTGGAACTTTTCTCTTTTTTTAAATTTCCATCTGAAGCTTTACAAAATTTCAAGAGATTTCAAAAGATTTTTACGGATTTTAAATATTTGAGGATATTTTAAAAGATGTCAAGGAATTTTTATTCTATTTTTATAGTTTAAAGGAATTTCAAAGATTTAAAAAAATTTTAGAAGGGTTATTTAAAAAAATTCAAAAGTACTTTAGAAATCTTAAAAAAAAATTCTAGGTATTTCAAAAGATTTTAAAGCATTTGACAAATTTGACAGAATTTTAAAAGATTCCAAGGAATTTTCAATTGATTACAGTAATTTAATATGAGATCTTAAAGAATTTGATATATTTCGTGGTATTTTTAAAATTTCAATACATTTTAAAGAGCTTTAAAAAATTTCAAGAGATTTCAAAAGATTTCAAAAGATTTGAAATATTTGAGGATATTTTAAAAGATGTCAAGGAATTTTCAACTTATTTTTATTAATTTAAGAAATTTTTGCAGTTGATTTTTTCAATTTATAAGAATTTTGTTAGTCACTCAAAAAAAAGGCTGCTTAAGTTATCC
The DNA here is from genome assembly GCF_010883055.1 of Belonocnema kinseyi. NCBI lineage: Eukaryota > Metazoa > Arthropoda > Insecta > Hymenoptera > Cynipidae > Belonocnema > Belonocnema kinseyi. The sequence continues at coordinate 130,082,350 of NC_046663.1, forward strand.
GTCTGTAATAAAGTCTATTAATAAATATTACGAGTTTACCGCAACATAAATTTTGTAAATGAAAATTTTCAATTAAGTAATTTTATTTAATGATCAAATGTTTTCCAAATATTTCTAAACATTATTGATTAATAAGAAAATTTTAATTGCAAATGGGTCTTCTAACAGTCGAGAAAATGTCTGGTTAATTCAACCAGAATTCTGGTTAAATATGCCCTTACTATGTTTTCTGGTTAAATTAACCAGAATTCTAGTTAAATAAACCAGAAGTCTGGTTAAATTAACCATACAATCTGGTTAATGCAACCAGATTTCTGGTTACTCTAACCATAATAATAGTGAGGCCATATTTAACCAGAATTCTGGTTGATTTGACTTGACATATTTTTGAGTGAATATTTTAGGAAATAACTCTGTTCTTCAAATTTTGCTATCGCAGTATACAATTTGTAAACTTTTTCGAACTTTGAAAGAGGTAAGAAAAATGAAATCCATAATAGGCAAAAAACTTAGAATATCTTAATTTTTTAAATAACTCAGTTTTGATTTTAAAACACATGAAAAAAAATCTAGAAGATTTTCGGGCAACTAAAAGATTTTTTAGGAAAACTGAATGATTTGAAAAGATATTACGAAGGTGTAGAAGCTTTGTAAAGGTCTTAAAGTAATTTAAATTTGAAATTTTTTAGACAATTTAAAATCTTCTACACATCTTTAAAATAATTTTTAGCAATTTTATAAAATGTTGAGTATTTCGAAAAAAATGTTAGAAGCTATTTAAGAATTTTGAAAGGATGAAATTTTCTTGTTAACATTTTTCTGAAAGTTGCTAAAAATTTCTAAGTTTTGAAGGTCATTATAAAAATTAAATTTTTTATGATAAAAATTATTTGGAAATTTCAGATTTTTTTAAGAGATTAACAATATTTAAAAACATGAATAGTTTTTCGAAAATTTATTTTTAAAATGATTTCTTTAAATCTTTTAAAAGTCTTAAATATCTTTTGAGCAAACTCTAATTTTTCCTAATATTTTGTGTATCCTGCAAATTAAAAAAAAAGCATAACGATTTTCTGCATTTTTTTCGGCATATGTGAAATCTTAAAAAATGTTTTGGAAAATTTCTCCGGAATCTAATGAAAATTATATTTATATAACTTTAAAAATAAACTGATAAGCCGTGATTCCTTCTTGTCAAATCTTGGAATGTGGTTTTACCTTCGTAACAAGCAAATAGTTATTCCAAATTTGTATTTTGTATGAAAAATTATTGTAATTGTCGGCAAACCGTCATCTAAAAATGATACCAGTCCAAGCCCATACGCGATAAATCATACTTACTTTTTCAAAATTTCTGAGTGTTGATACTTTGGTTTACCGGATTCATGAGTCAAAGCAGTTTTTTAATATTTCAAAAAGTTTCAAAATATTTTTAAATTTTCTCTACAAAATTTTGTTTTTCAAATAAAAAATAAATTAAAACTTTCCCCGAAATGTTAGGCCAAAAATTTTTAATTTCTTAAAACCTTTCCAAATTATGAAATAGAATCCAAAACTTTATTTTAAAATCTTCAGAAATCTAAATTTTCTTTTATCATTTAAAAATCTTCTCAGTATTAAAATTTTCCAGAATCTTTTTTGGGAAGTTTTTGAAATGTTTTGAAAAAGTTGTAGAATATTCTCTCAAAACTAATTTTTGATCATTTTAATCATTTTCTTTAAAAATCTTGGAATCTTTTTAAGTATTCTCTTCAAATGAACTTTAAAAATAAGAAAAATGTTCAATTTTGTTAGGAAACTTAAGAAAACTTTTTTATCATCTTCAAATCTTTCAAAATTCTTAAATAGCTTTTTCTTTCGAAATCTTAAGAAATCTATATTTCGCTTAATATTTGTCGGCATCTCAGCAAATAACAAACTAAAAACATCCACTAAAATCATATTCATACAAAAAATTTGAAACGATTTCTTGTTTTCAAAAATAAATTATCAGAGACAATTTAAAAAGATTTCTAAAAACGCTGAGAAAGAATCCATAATATCTTCAGCAATAAAAAAATAGAATAGTTGCATCTTAAACCAAAAAATTTTCTTTGTAAATACTTCGATTTTCAATCAAAAATTTTAAATAAAAAAAATTAATTTTTAACCAAATATTTGAATTTTCAATACAAAAAAGAAATTTTCATACAAGCTTTATTTTCTAGCAAAAACCAGCTAATTTAACAAATATGTACTTGAATTTTAAACAAACGAAAACACACATTTTCAATAAGGATTTTAAATTTCCACCATTTATTGCCATGGCTTACTAAAATAATTAATAAGATTTTGATTAATAGTCCTTGAAATTAATCTTTCTATTAAAATAACCCTGTCAATATTTGCAAGATTACATGATTGTTCCACTTTTTCCACAGAATTAAAAAAAATGCAATGACCCTGCCAAGCCTTCCAGGTTTTGTGTAAAAGAAAGAATTAACTTACGTTATGTCTAATTTGTTTTCTAAATCAACATTCATACCTTTCGTAACACAAAAGTTATAATTAGCCTTTCGACTGAACTGTACTTCAATACATTTTTCTAATTTCACTTCATAAAAACTTTAAACAAATTATTTTAAAAAATCGAGTTTGAAAGATTTTGAATTAGATGCTCAGAAACTTTTTTAAAACTTTGAAAGGTTTTAAGAGAATGAAAGAATATTCTTAAGATTAATACGAAAATTTCCGAAAAAAATTTTACCAAATATTTTTTAAAAGCAACTTACATTTGTACTTACATTTGTACCACAAAAAATGAATTTTCTATTAAGATTAATTTTCAAGCATTAAACAGACAAATTAACTAGTTCAATTTTCAACCCAAAAACAACGGATTTAAAAAAACGTTAACTTTCAATAAAAAGAAGAATTTTTAACCTAGAAAATTAATTTTCTGATAAAAAACAAAAAATTTGAAAACAAAAATCTTTAAATTGTCAACCAAATAGATGAATTTGTAACTGAAAAATATAAATTTCGAAGCATAAATAAAATAGTTAGTTTTTCAATTCAAAATCAACAAATTTCCAAATAGAGTTAAATTTTTAAAGAAAAACATGATTTTTTAACCGAGAAGATAAATTTTCTACCAATAAACAATGGATTCAAAAAATATATAGTAATCTTTACACAGAAAAAAAGTATTAATTTTCAATAAAAATGTTTGTTATTTTCCACAATTTTTTTCATCGTTATGTACTAAAACAATTATTAAAATTTTGTTTAATAGGCTCTTAAATTAATATTTGAATACCAAAAAAACAGTAATTTTTTCAAAATGTTTAATTGAGCATAATTTTAAAAATTCCCTTCAGATCTTTCAGATTCTTTTATGCTAACTTTTTAATTAAAGCATCCCAAATTCACCAGCATATACGCGGAATTACCCACTGTGATTTTCTCTACCGACATTGTCAAACTGAAAAAATGCCGCCCTGTTTGACCGCTCAAGTAGAACCGTCTATCATCTGTTTCAGTTCGTAAACTGGCATGAGTAATTGGGGGCGCTTTATTTTAGTTCGAAAAAGCCTCAGGTAATAGATGGCGCTGGCGAAAATCGTTCAAAATTAAATACATGGGATCATCTATCTCCTACCTTATCTCTGATACTATCACATTATTCAATCTGCAGGAGAAAAGGAGATAGCAAGTCACAGTGCGCAGGTTCCCTTCCTGGGAGCGTTGGGCTTAAACGCCTAAGTCTGGCAATAAATGTACGGTTACCGCAGTCAAAACTAGAGACGCTTTGTACAGCATGATCGGTCTCCTTATTATTACTCCGTGTCACAAAACTAGAACCGGCACATACTGACGCGTTGCAATGTTGTAAAAGGCACTGGGCTAGCCGGCTAGTTCCGCACAGTCCCATGTGCGCAGAAAATGGCGGCGTAAAGCTAGAGTGAAAGAGACGGGCAGATCTATTTATTTCTTTCACTCTCAGGTTACAAAAAAAATATATTTTTCATCTCTTTCACATCTATGACATTCTGCTTTGTGATTCTGTTGCGCTAAACCTACAGGACGGCACCCTGATTGCAAAGGCAATTTATAGATTTTATAAGCATTAAATAATAAATTTTGTTCATTTATAAATTAAACATTTTATGCCCCCACTGTGTACTCATGTTGCGCTCATGTACACGCCGCAAAATTTCGTCACAGGGTGATTGTAAACATGCTCGCATTGTGCCACACCTGGTGAACGCTCTTCAGTTACAACAAAGATATTAGGTCCTAGATACGGTATGGGTCAGTGGTGGGGACAGCCGATACATATATCTAACTACATTTTCGACTATATCGAGGTGCTGCCCTCTTCAACTTTTCACCGTTTCTATGGCAACCGCGTCCTCCAAGCACGTCATCGGGCGAGGTGGGGCCGGGGCGCCAGTGTCTCCAGAACGTGGGATTTTTCGGCCCCCACCACTCTTCTACTGGGAGTGACACATTCAAACGTAGCGTGTCGGTGAGTCGGCTCTGTTAAATGCTGCGAAGCCCAGCCTTTGTCAAGCCGAAAATGCACGAGCTGGAACCCGAGCTCTCCCGAACTCACGAATGACGATCTAGCTGCTCCTCAAATTTATTCAGGTTTCAAATCCCGAGTTACCTTAGAACCATTAGGCTTATTGCGAAGAGGCAAAAATAATTGACTAGTATGTAAATAGATATAGGAGACAAGACTTCTGGGACTAACATTTTTCAAATTTAGTGCTGCATGCCTTAGTCATATTTTTAGTAAACAATGGATTTTTAACAAATAAAAAACAAATTTTCGACAAAATAGTTAAATGTTTCAA
>NC_046663.1:130087290-130093722 GCF_010883055.1 Belonocnema kinseyi
TCCAAGCAAAAAATTAAATTTGCAAAAAAATAATTTAATTTTCAAACCAATAACTTTCTACCGAAAACAGAAATTCAAAAGTTTCAAAATCAATTTTAAAACTACAAAAATTTTTGTTAACAAAATAGATAAATTTTCAACAGAAAACGGTTACATTATCAGTTTAAAAAGTCAATTTACAACCAACAATTTTTCAGCAAAATAGTTTAATTTTCAAAAAAATAGATGAACTTTTAACATTTTATACCAAAATAAAAGAAGTTTCACCAAAAAAATGCATTTTCATCCAAAGAAATGAATTCTTGATTAAAATAGATGCATTTTTAAACGAGAAGAATAATTTTCTACCAAAAAAGAAGAATTTTTAACTGAAAAAGGTGAATTTCCTACTAAAAAATTCAACCAAAATGATAAAGTTAAATTTTTAGTATAAGAAAATGTTTGTTCAACAACAAAAAAATCGAATTTTCAACAAAACAGTAAAATTATTCACCAAAATAGTTATTTTAAACAATTTTAATTTAAAATAGTTTAATTTTCGATGGTAGAAATGAATTTTGAACTGAAAAATGTTTTTAAAGAAACAATCCAATTCACAGCAGAATAGTTCAATTTTTATAGTTAGATTTTCATTTAAAAAATTATTTTTCTACCAAAAATGGAATGGAATAAATTCTGAGAGAAAATTTAAAGTAAGATCACAATTTTTTAAAATCATTTCGCAATTTTGCTATATTATATAATTTTCGAAAAAAATAAGGAATTTAATTCTTATTAAGCCTTCTTGCTCAATTTTGTTGCACCAATTTTTGTTATGTTTATATTGGTTTGTAAAATTTGTTTTCAAGTTTTAGTAAATTTACGCGATATTCAGAAATTTTGAAACGTATTTAAAAAAAAAATTCAAAAAGATTTTCAAACACATCAAACGATTTCCTAAAATTTAAAAGAAGAGTGTAAAATTGATAAGATTAAAAAGTTTTAAAACACGTAAATAATCCAGTAAATTCAAGAAATATTTAGAAGAATGGAAGAGATTCAAATCTAATTTTGAAACTTAAATTTTTTAGAAATGTAGATTTTCAAAGATTTCAGAAAAATAAACTTTAGAAACTTTAAGGGAATTCCGAAAGATTTCAAGAAGATAAAATTATTTTTGTTAAAATTCCTGTGAAAAATTTAAAAGATTATATAAGTCAAGTTTTTTACAACTTGAATGCTTTTTTAAAATTTTAAGAAAAATGTAGTAAGTTAAAAATATTTTTTTGGAATTTATTTTGTTTTAAACGTATTAGAAATATTTAAAAACTTGATTCAATTTCTCAAAATTGATCAATTATTTGTTGATATCTTCCAAACTTCTAAATGCCCTAAACATCTTTTAAAAAGACTCGAATTTCTCTAATATTTTTTTTAAATCCAATAGAATATAAAGATTTGAAGTTCCCTAGGTTCTTTTTTGATACATATCTTTTCATGCTACTTTAGGTATGTATATTTTAATCTGCTTTACGTTTAGTGAAAAATCACATGCTGAAAAACGATAAGAGAAATATCTATTTCTTCAACTTCAACTATAATTTGAAAGGCGATTCTTCATAGTATTTTACTAACTAATGAATATATTTTTATAATTTTATTCTTGAAATCTATTCCCTAAGGTCAAACATGGTACACAAATATCGTAAAATTTAAAAATCACTAACTATTTACAGGAATTTTTTAATAAAAATCAATGTGTATCATATTCAAATAAATTTGGGCAATATTTATAAAAGTATTATTAGTTTTAATTAAAAAAATTAATGTATAGAGAGTACAGTTTTTATTTGAAATTTCACGACGGTTTTTTGTACCATGTTTGACCTTCGGCCAGAATCAAGGAAAAATAATCTAAAAATATGTTTATTAGTTATTTAAATGCTAGAAAGACTTACCTTTACAATTTTCTTTCTCTTTTTATAATCATGAGATATTTCTCCAAAAAATAAATTTTGTTGGATTTATTTTACAATTATTTACAATCAATTTCCAATTACAATTTTTTTACAATTAAAATAAAATTGTAAAAGCTAAATTTTGTAATTTTGAGATAAGTATTTCAAGGCATGAAAGATTTTGGAAAGATTTCATATACAATAAAATAAGTATTATCAGTTTGTTCATAAATTTATATGTAAATAATTATTATAAGATTTTCAAAAATATTAGGAAAATTTCTTATCTATTTAAAACGTTTTGAATTCTACAAGATATTGGTAACTCTCTCGAGTTTTTCTCAAAAATTAAAAAATATCATTCAAAATGTAGACAAAAATTTCCTTATAATCTTCTAAATTTTCTCAAGCATTTTAAGAAACTATGTTTATTCTCCTGGAACCTTTCGAGATTCTTTTAAAGTTCTTAACGGTTATCTTGCGTTTTTAAAACACCTCTAAAGTTAAAATTTTTTTGAATCTCATCAAGTCTACTAAATACTTCCTGAATTCACTTTAGGAAATCGTTTGATGTGTTTAAAAATCTGCTTGAATTTTTTTTTAAGGTAAATTTTTTGAAATGAAAAATTATTTAAAACTTTCACACGATTATTAAAAAAATAGTTCTATTTTTTAAATTTTGTCAGACCTTCCAATCTCTAATCTTTAAAAATTATTCAAACTTTACCTGATTTTTTTAAATTCTGCAAAATTAAAAAAAAAATAACTTCAAAGTTTTTCTGATGCTTTGAGAATATTTGAAATCTTTTGTAATGTTTTGAAATGTTTAAAAATAACCTTTTATAATTAATTCTGGGAAATAAAAAATTATGTTAATTATTTCTTTTAAAATCTTTACAAGTTTTAATTATTTTCGAATCGTTTCAATTTTTTTTTGAATATCTCTTAAACTTATTCAAATTTAAAAGAATAATGTTCCTTAATTTTTGTAAAGTTAAGTAATATGGAAAAATTACAACAGTTTGCTTCAAAATATTTTACGTATCTTTCATTATCTGAAAGTCCTTCGTTTATCGACTTTTATTATTATTTTTTCATTTTACATACATATCTATTATAGCTTATCATAATTTAATATAAAAGTCTTAAATGTTAAGTGTATTTAAATACAACAATTTTTAATGTTTCCAAATTTTTAGAAATAATTCAACAAATTTTATGTGTAATTATAATAAACTTTTTTAAAATCTCATTTAGCTTATTCCAAGTTATCTTTTTTGAATGTACAAAACTTATGTAATTACTTATTCTGATTGAAAATAATTGAACCTCTTGCGATTAAAAACGGGGATTCTGCTTGAGAAGAAATGTGCTGAAATTAATTTTTTTTTAAATCATGCGAATTTTAATTTTAAAGACTGATAATTGTACACAATTTCCAGGTGCATCTTTCTTATTCTTCTACAAGAATTTTCAGGTTTTTCAGTTTTTTAAATCAGTTTATCCTAAGCTTCTAACACTCTTCTAAAGTTTAAAATCTTTTTTAATCTGATCGATTCTACTCAATATTTATTCAATTTATTCGGTTATTTACTTTTTTTAAAATTTGTAATGTCACACGACAATTAGGATAATAATAACAATTTTTTTCTAATCTTGTCAGGTCTTCTAATCTTTAAAAATCATTCAAATTTTTGAAATGCTTTAAAATAATCTCCTAAATATAATTTTTCGAAATAAAAGATTATTTTAATTATTTCTAGGAACCTTAACTCATTTTTTTTCATTTTCGTGAAAACTTACAAAATTCTTGGAAAATCTTTACAAGTTTTAATTATATTTGAATGCTTTAAAAATTTCAGAATATCTCTTAAACTTACTCAAATTTGAGTTTAGATTTTTAAACCAACATATCATTTAAAAAATTGTGTGACAAAATCGCACAAGAAGGCCTCATAAGAATTATGTTCCTTAATTCAAGATGTGAAAAAATTGACTCATAACCTTTTAAATTTTTCCCAGGAATTTTAAGAAAAATAGTTTAACCTCCTTGAAATCTTTTGGAACATCTAAGTTTCTAACAGACTTTAAGTTTAAAATGCGATTTGAATCTCTTCAATTCTTGTTGATATTTCTTGCATTTACTCGATTTTGATTTATTTATTAATATCTTAATAAATTGAAACATTGTTAAAATCTTCTAAGTCTTCTTTTAAATTTTAGGAAAACCTTTCACATATTTAAAAAACTTTTTTAATATTCTCATAAAGTACGTTTTTTTAAATAAAAAGTCATTAAAAAATTTCCTATCAATCTTGAAAAAGTTCTGTTTCTAATCTTTTCGGACTTCTAATCATTAAAAACTATTTAAATTTTTACTGATTTTCTCTGAAATACGGCTAAATGAAAAAGATTGCCTTAAAATTTTTAGATTATTTATTGACCATTTTAAACATAATTTAAAATGCATTGGAATTTTTTAAAATCAATTTTTAAAAATAAAAAATTGTATTAATTATTCGTAGAAACCTAAAAGAATTTTTTTCATTTTCGTGAAACCCTAAAAAATTCTTTAAAAAATTTTTCCAAATTTTAATTATTTTCTAATCGTTTAAAAATTCCCGAATATCTCTGAAACTAACGAAAATTTGGAAGCATATTTTCTAAACCAAAATAAATTGAAAAAAATCTGCCCGCTTCGCAGGCACATTTTCATCACGCACTGCGCGCGCAGCTCGCAAGTTTGAGCGCGCCCAGGGCGCGCGACGGTTCAATCTCGCGCTTCGCGCTATTATATTTATTCTTTGAATTTGGAATGCTTGAAAAAAACTTTATAAAAAAGATCTCTTTAAGATGGCAGTATTTATATACAACTTCATATTCTGAATTGTCTACTTAATTAAGTATAGTCAAATATTAAGTTTTTTAAAGCTTGGTAGGCTTTGACGTACACATTCTCATCGTGACACTCGCGCTGCGCGCTCGATTTCAGACAGACATTTGTAAATAGGTTTCGTTGAATTTTTTTCTCGTTACTTTCGTCGTTTTTCCACAAATTTTTTTTATTTTTTTTTTCAACGTTATTTTTCACGAATAAAACAAAAAGTACGCGTCCTACCAAGAAGTGATTTTTAACGAAATTCTATATCTTTTTTGGGATAACAATTTTTGTTAAATCGTCCTTTTTCGTATCCTACATAGTTTATCTAAGAAATGGAATTTTTTATTTTTCATTATTTTTTTGTGCAATCAAAATCTGAATTTTTGATTTTTGAAGAAAATCCGAAAATTGGTCATGATAATCTTGTAGGTCTTTTAAAAAAAAATGTTTTTCTTCTCTTGACTTTTTTTCATATCATGCGTTTGTTGGCTTAAAATTTTGATTTTCGGTTGATTTAAAAAATTTTGAAAACGCTATATCTCTAAGAATTTTCTTTTAATCGAAAAAAGTCCTTAGGATAAATTCTGTATCCATTTCAATACTATAAATGTGCGTAAAGAGAATTTTCAAATTCAGAAAAAAAGTGGTCTAAAAAATTTTCAAAATGCGCTCACTTTTTGAATTTTAATTAAAAATGGCTGGTTAACGAACTCTTCCTTTCTTTTAGGACCTAAAAAAAGTGTGTCAAAGATGGATTTGATTCGTTCATTTTTTCGAGAGTTATCATGTTTACGGACAGACGGCCGGACGGACAGACAGACGCCATCATGAAAACCTGATTTTCGGATTCAGGGGGTCTCGAAACGTTGAGATCCGTTAAAAAACTGTGATGTCAAATTTTCAATAATTCTAATACTTTCTCAATCATAAATGATGAGAATTTAAAAAGTTATTTAACAAAACATATGCCGATGGATATCCGGATATCCATGTGGCAACACAAGGGTTAAGTGAACTATTTGGTACAAAATAAAAATTCGTATTTTTTGCTGGTAAAAAACAAATCATCTTAGTTAAAAATGCAATTTTTGGTTAGAAATTAATCTGTTGTAGTCTAGGATTCAAGTGTTTTTTTTTTATAATTTGTCTAAGCTGGTTAAATTTATTTTATTTTTAATTAAAATCAGTTTTGTTCAAATATCAACTATTATATTTTCCGTTAAAAATAAATCTTTTTAGGTTACAAGTTCAGCTCCTTGGTTGATTCAACATTTTAGTCAAAAAAAAATTTGTGTATATTTTGGAAAATAATTTTTTTAAATGAAATTTGAACTATTTTGTTGAAATAAGTTTTAAAACAATTCTATTCGTACTTTAAGATTTAATGTAGTGCAATTTTAAAAATTATTTTGTAAAACTAAATTTAAAGATTGAATACAATTTAGATCATTTCAAAAAGTGAATACATGTTAGTTAAATTCAAAATTTAAGTAAAATTTAGTTGAATTTGATTAAATTTCAGTTAAAATTGTAGATGTTGAATGGTGTTAAATGGTGTTAAATTTAAGTACAATTTAGTTCAATAAAAATGAAACTGTCGTTAAATTTTAAATT